>NC_030851.1:25001637-25047912 GCF_000208745.1 Theobroma cacao
TAAGCCATGTTGATTATTTGAGTGAAATGAATTTATTTTATTTAGTTGAAATGAGTTTGAAACGTTATGAATCATAGTACGATGAACTATTTTAAGTTGTCTCCATTTACTCGACTTTAGATATTTTAGATGATGTTTGTTTACTCACTGAGTTTATATAAACTCACCACCCTCCTTTCCACTCATTCTAGGCTTAGGACAGTCAGTAAATAGCTGATTACGTCGAGGGTTATTATTGGACTCGCCTCCTCAGAAATTGTAGGTCCACAGCCTTTGTTACATTTGGTCATTCGGGGATCCATACGTCATTGTAAATTAAATTACATACTCTGGTTATCTGTGTTACTGTATATATGAATTTATTTTGCTTTTACGCTGTAAAAATTATTCACGTAGCATTTTATAAATATTGTTTTATAAGAAAATAAAATATTTTATTCAATATTTTTATTTTATTCTATTAGTTACGATTTCACTCTAAGTGAATGTTTTAGACATAAAAAACTTGTTTTTAGTTATGAAATGTGTATTTTTCCCCATGTGTTAGATTTTCAGTAGGTTTCAAAATTTTTAGGAAAAATGACCAAAATGCCCCTGTGAAACAAAAAATATTTTTTTCTATTTTTCTATTGTTTCTATTTGGAAATAGCTTATAATCTTTTAAAATATGATATTTAGTAATTATTGCTCACAAGGGAGGTGCGAAAACTGATATTAAGTCTTGCGAGATTTCGATTGACATTCCGGGTAATGAATGTCTATCGAGACATTGCGGCGGTTGTCACGAGCTCAAAGGGAGCACCAGGTCGTGACATAAGGACTTAAGCTAAAGTGCATCGTTTTCAAATAAGTGCATTATGATTTCAAACTTTTCCTTATTATATTGCTTGTTCCCTTCCTATGTTCACTCACTGAGTTTGTACTCAGGTTTTTAAAATTCATGTTTTAGGTTTCCTGAGTTAAAGGTGATTGGATCCTAGGACGAGGTGCTCTTCCCTATACATTGCTCAATAGGTTTAACTTGACACTAAGTGTTATCAATCGTGCCCAGAGTCACACCGCTGACAGTCAATGTCTAATTATGTGTATATGAATATTTAATGTGAAACATTAAGAATCATTTGTTAACCTATTTATGAATATATTGGTGGATGATGCCATTATGAATGTATAATTGGGTTTTGTGAATCGTTTTAAAAAAAAACGGTATTTGAACATTTCGAGCTTTGGATTCTAAAGGAATAGGGATTAATGTATAAGATCAATTAAGTAGGCTTGTTTAGGCTTAGTGGGCTGAGCGCATTGGGCCCTTGAGCCAGTCATGACCCGGGATTTGAGTCGTGACAGAGGTGGTATCAGAGCTCTAGGTTTAGTTGAATCTTAGGGATTCTCGTGTCAGTCAGCGGAGTTGTCGAAGTTAATGTAGAGTCTTGTTTATGATTTGTGATTGCAGCATAATTCATAGACATGAGGCTATATGAACTCCTATTCTTAGTAACCTACCCTTTTACTAACGTTACATAAAGGTTATAAGTAGTGCCGTTGTCCGAGTTTGAGAAGCCACCCAAGACACGGGCTGATGTTGGAAAGATTTTAAGCAAATGCTCCTAAGGATAGTGTAATGTAATGATATATCCCTCTGATTAAGGATGGAGGAAGGTGGAGTTGGACTAATAGGTCCGTAATATGTTAGTCATTTGTTGGAATTATAATTTGAACCCATGATTGTTAATGGGAAGACAATTAGATGACTATGGATTGCATTTGAGGTCAATATATAGGAGCTCGTGTGATAATGGTAATCAGGGGCATACTTGACCGAAATGAATAGTGATGGTTATAATTTACTTGAAGTTTACAAATCTAAGCATTGAGGGAGGTGTAAACCAACAGTTATGTGCACGGGGGTGAGTGCACTATGTTAATTAAGCTTGACATGCTCCTCTATATAAAAAAAAATGGTGTGGGCTTTTGAAATATTTTATAAGCGTATAAGTATCAAATATGTGTATAGCAACTTAGATAGAGCTGGTTTTGATTTCAATTAAGTGATTACAAGATCCCAAGTTTTGATTTGAATTATTATGGGTTATACTTATAAGTACATGAATTAGCCAAGGGTGAAAATCAATGATTATTATTATTGATGTGTGGTCATCAACTAAAAGGATAGTAAACGAATTTGCCTTAAGGAAGAGCTTGAACTTTGTTATGCTTAACGTGAGGTCAAAGGATTAAAGGACTAGCTGTGGATTTGATGGCTTAAAGTTAAATGACTGAGAAATGTCGAATCTAGTCCAAATGCCATATGGAGTTCTATATTTGAGTTTGATATACGAATTGCTTTAGCGATCAATTTAAAAGTTTATTGGGTTCAGCACGCAATCTATGATAAAAATGATCAGTTTTGAATGTGATCTTCCCAGAGGTAAAGGATTTGGGAAATATCAATTTTTGGATAAGTTCTAGGAGGAAGTTTCTATATCCTAAGTTTAAAAAACTTTGATCTTATGACTGCAAAGGCGAGATACAATAGTTAAGTAAATTATTCACTTTATGAATGTAATGGGTTAAGAACTAAAGAGTAAAGTCAAGATTTCGATGATAAGTGGTATACAATTTGATATATATGTAACCAAGAGTTATTGGGAGACAATTACTTAATCAAATTGTACTAAATGTTATGGTCAAGGAATATGATTACTAGTAGTGCAATATGCCTAAACGACGATTTTGGCATACCACAAAATGTGAAATAGATATATTGAAATTAATGTTCCGATTGTGTATTTGTGATAGAAAATTTGTTTTGCAAATTGTGGTTTCCATGATCATGAAATATATGAAGGTTATCAATATATAGGCATATACTTGAATGTGGTATGTTTTGTGATTCACATGCATAATGTGGAAGGAGATATTCTATGGAGGAATTTGGTCTCACTGGTGGTTACATGATTATGAGTTTGGCATGAGATTGAAAATGCTCTAACATATATGTGGAATGCATTGAGACAGGTTAAAGGCCCTTTATACACCAACAAAGCCATTAAAATGAATGATGGGTGAAATAAGGATATTGTTATAACAAACATAAGGGCTTAAGGATAATTAATGCAAAAATACTAAGTTAGTTTAATTCGGTTCGAAATAAGAGGAGGACATCTTGGAAGATCCTAAAATAATGCCCATTGGGGTCAATGAGCTAAAATGTTATTGAGCATACATTGAACTGTTAAAGTTATGAGTGGCTTTGAGATTAAGCCTTTGATTGTTTAAATCCTCAACGAAATCTTATTAAAGGATGTCTTTGAACGTTTTAGGAAGTGTATCAAAAAGCATAAGAACAATATACTAGTTCGACTTACCATGAGAGGTCGAATTTGGATGGCCATAAGTGATTTGTGAACGATGAAGCAGTGTATAAGTATATGCTCATAAAAGAGAGCTATGATTGGTAGATAAAGGTGGAACCTTAGAATTTCATTATCATAGTTATGAGATTATATTTTTGTATAATATTGCATAATGTAGAACTCCAACGGTGAGATAATGTTCACCGCTTTAGGCATTGAACTATAAGTTATGGACTTGCATCCACCTTGTGGACACCTTGATGAGATAAATTCGAGAGATTTCTCACATTGAGAAAACATTAAATTTCAAAGAACAAATGGCTATAATAGTCAAGATGGGGCTCGTGACTGATATGTCACATAAGTTTAAAGATATGTTGCAAATATAAAGATTCTTGGAAATATTGGTCTAAGGCAATGATTATCTTACCATTATGCAGACCTTATAAAGTTACGATCTCGATATACTGTAGACATAAGGCATAAATTGTGAAACACGCCTTCTTTCCCCCCACAAGGTTCGAATTTATTTTGAGAATTATCAAGGTAAAGTGCTTGATAAGGGTAGGTAAAGGTTGAATTGTGTTACGAACATTTAGAGAATGAGGGTGATATGCTTTAATTAAATAATACTACCCTTGGTGAGGGAATAAAAATACGCTACGAGAATTGTAGAGATCCACTTAGAAAGAGTTGATGATTTAAGATTTTAAGTAATCCTATACTGGTAAAGACTTTGGTAATGAGCTATGACTTAGTGGCATGACAGTCGAATATAAATTCTGGCTAAGAAAATCGACTATAAAACACGTGATGTTTAGGGATGGTGCCAATTAGTGGTTGACTCTCGTATGAGAATGGAATATTGAAATTAGCTTTGTGTATTCACCGCAAATGATGAGCACGATCTAATCAACTATAAGAAGAAATGACTCTAAACTTGATTGTCGGTTATTTTGGTTTTACAGATGGCTTATTGAGCTTGATATGCCTAAGGCTACTTGAAGTTGAAATTTTTGAAAATATATATGGATATATATATGTTGCATATGGGTGAAAATGAACTCAGATGGAGTTGGTTATAATTTGATTCGATGATGATATCCTATCAGCGGTTATAGCATTAGGTAATGACTAAGATAATCCATCGGTGATCTTGACATTGAATAAGTTGATTATAATTCTGTTATCCTAAAGGTAAGTGTTTATATTTTTTGTATGAGTTCATAAAGTTCTATTATATCATAATCAAACTTGATGTTCTTGATATGGGCTGAGAGGCTGGGCATTTGAACTAGCTTAATTGTGAGCTGGAAATTGTGAGGCTATTATGAAGTACACAAATAGAGAAGTATGACATGAATTTAAAATCCTAAGGGGCAATGGAAAATGATGTATTAGTTTTGATATAGCTCCTATATATAGTTATGATATATGAAGATTTGGGGAAAAAATTATAGCTTATGCGTGAAGGTGTGTATTTGAATTCGTGTAAGAAAAAGTGTGAAATCTGCCTTCATTGGCATAAAGCCTATAATTTAGAATGAATGATTATGATTTTAATTTTCTAAGGTAAAAAGGGCTAAAAGAAGTTAATTTCGGAAAGGTCTTAGTAAATGATTCCTTGATTTTAAACTACACTTAAGGAAAGATCAATGTCTAATATCATCCTCAAATTGATAAACTAATGAGGCCATGAGATCTGACATTTGGAGTAGATTTGAGGAATTTCAAGTTATATATGTTGTATGTGGTTGACGACGAACAAATTAGCTATGACATTGGAAATATAGAGATGATTAGTAATCAAGACAAGACTAGGAAAGAAACTTTAAAGGAAAAATTTTGAGCAACTTTAACCTTAAGTGGTTGGGTTATTGATTAAAGAGATTGGTTAAGATCATAAGGAGGTATGTGGGATGTCATGGTTTATTGAAATGCCTAGTGGTATAAGTTGAGATTTATCTAGTGAGCACTCGATCATGAAAGTTTTGGAGTTTGTTTTTAGGGATATGGTTACTAATGGTTACTAGATTTCAATCATCCATGATGTTAAATATATCTGAAATAAATAAAGCGTGTTTTGACCCTTACGTATTATGAAATGCTTGAATGTGGGAAAGTTTGATAAAAGATCAAGGTAGAGGAGTTGTGGATGGTTAAGTAAACATGCATAATTGATGATTTAAAGATGATTTGATTGAGGTGTGACCAGAATTAATAGCATATTTGAATTCTCCTCATAAGATGAAGAACGATATTGTTTTGATCCAACAAAAATAGTACCCATGATTAAATGTATTATGATATTGTCGAATTTTCTATAAAGATTGAAAGTCGATATAATATATAAACCAAGATCTTATGTTAAGAATGCTCAAAAAAAGTGATGTGGCAGAATTTTAGAACTTTGACTATTTACACTATGCTGATTTGAATTCAAGGACGAATTCATTTTAAGTGGGGAGACTGTAGTACCCCGTACTTTGATATGGTAGCTAATAAAGCTTACGTTTGAAACCTCGATCTTCATAGACGCATAACTCGAGGTGGAACTTATGTTTAAAGGTTTAATTTGAGCTAATGATGCTAGTTTTATGTTACTTATAATTATCTTATGTCGTTATAGGAGTAAGGTCAAAAATAATTTTAATTGGTGAAGAAAGGTGCATAATGAACAGTAGCCCTATTTGCATATGTTTTGATTTTCAAGTATATCTCCCACTACAGAAGTTCAAATAACATGATTTTTGAACCATTAGAAATCTAAGAGGCAGGGCTACAACTTTGGTGTTTACCACATTTCCAGTTCTAATGGGAAGGTGGTCAAAATCTTTGTCGAAGTGAAAGGACTGCGTTAGAAGAACTAAAATTGGCAGAATGTTTGAGCGCCGCGACGCTAGAAATTGAGAGCCACGACCCTCATTGTAAATTTTACAAATAGCAAGATTTTGGGGTTTTTGAAGCTAGGACTTTTAGGGGCTACTTAAGAGACCTCTTTCAGAGGATTTTGGACCTTTTCTTAGTGTCAAAAGAGTAAAAGATTTCACAAGAACAAGAGGAAGACAAGTGGCATAGCTAAGGGCATTATTGTAATTTCCTGAACAATTGGATAAGATTTAACTATAAATATCTTCATTCTCCAGCACCTTCCTCAGATTTCCAACACTTCATCTTCTTCTTCTTCCTCTCATCCCACATTTCTTCACCTTCCATGTGAGTACTCTTCAAGCTTCCATAACTCTCTCAAGTTAGCCTTCATTTTCATGCTTTTGTGCATTTTTTTATAGAACCTCTTATGCTCTTTCACTCTTTCACCTTAAAACCCTTGAAATGTCTTAGATCAATACTTTATCTCACTAACTAGGGTTTTAGAGAGAGAAAGAAAGACCTTTTATAATAGTTGAGAATTCTTGAGGAGATAGTCAATTGCAAATATAGCAAGGTGAGCATTGAAATTGAGTTAATATTTTAGTTGTTGAGAATGATTAATAGTTTGATTTATGAGTGTTTTGTAGTTGAGGTAGTTTATTCATTTTGGTGTGATTATAATAGTATAAATAAATAGCCACTTGATGGTAGTTGGAAGCTAGTTAGGAATAACTAGTGGAACATGATTTAGGAGATAGCTTTAGAATTATGGTTATTTGATTGAGTTGATTGTGATGCTAATGTGTGATAGGCTCCATCGAAACCCCACATCACCATTCGGGGCATTAGTGGAAGTTGGAGCTGCTTTAAGAATCAACAAAGACAGGTGAGTGAACTTGCATTAAAATGTTTTGGGATATACACATTTATGTTTGATTGAATCCCTTGAAGAATTTTATTGGTTTTCTTCAAAACTCGCACAGGAGCAAGCCTTTATGAAATGTTTTCTTGCTATAAAATGGATGGTGTGATGAATCCATGTGTTTCTGTATAATATTAATGTATATATATATTATGTCATAAATGGTACATTGTGTGACAAAAATGCAACCATGCATGTGCGGGGTGAGTGTGCACCTGCCGGTGATGACGGTGGTGAAGGAGATGGATGATGATATTGCTTGTGCAGGATGTGGGGGAATGCACACGATGACTCCAGTTATGTGCACGATGACTCCAGTTATGTGCACGATGACTCCGGTTATGTGCATGATGTGGGGGGATGCACATGAGCTGAGCGAGATGGTGGTGTATGTATTTATATATATATATTTACTATTGAGAGATGTTTTGACTTAATATGTGCGTGCATTGACTATTGAAAACTTGAGTATTGTCAATGTGTTCAGTTTATTGTGCAATGTGGTATGAGTGGATTTTCTCAGTGGCAGTGAAAGTCCCTTGGATTTTGTCTGGCCAGAATTTCGTTGCAGTGAGAATGAAACTTTCTGTTTCGCTTATCATTTGGTTGGTTTTTGCCATATTTTCCACTTCTCCAATTTCATGTTGAATATGAATTCTCTATCGTCACATGATTTAGCAACCAAGGGTTCAATTGAGGGTTTTAATAAGGACTTAAGCTAAAGTGCATCGTTTTCAAATAAGTGCATTATGATTTCAAACTTTTCCTTACTATATTGCTTGTTCCCTTCCTATGTTCACTCACTGAGTTTGTACTCAGGTTTTTAAAATTCATGTTTTAGGTTTCCTGAGTTAAAGGTGATTGGATCCTAGGATGAGGTCCTCCTCCTTATACATTGCTCGGTAGGTTAACTTGACACTAAGTGTTATCAATCGTGCCTAGAGTCACTCTGCTGACAGTCAAGGTCTAATTATGTGTATATGAATATTTAATATGAAACATTAAGAATCATTTGTTAATCTATTTATGAATATATTGGTGGATGATGCCATTATGAATGTATGATTGGGTTTTATGAATCATTTTCAAAGAAATGGTATTTGAACATTTTGAGCTTTGGATTCTAAAGGAATAGGGATTAATGTATAAGATCAATTAAGTAGGCTTGCTTGGGCTTAGTGGGCTGAGCCCATTGAGCCCTTACACCGATCATGACCCGAGATTGGGGTCGTGACACTAGCTGTTTATTCTCGTAAAGTGCAGTACGAAGTTAGATGTTGGCTTCATTGTATCCCTAAGGCTATTGGCATTATTCCCCTTTGCATACCGAGTGGTGAAGGCGAAATAAGTCTTAAAGATAACGTCTACTGAAAGGCTTGCCTTGAAGTCAATTTTGCCAATTCCTTAAATTCCAACTAAACTCCACTTGCACTAACAATTTTAAGACTTATTTTTTGTGGTGTTGAAATTCGATGGCTTCACTTAAAAAGATGGCTACCAACATTGTCAAGTTAGATCACTTTGATGGAAGAGACTTTATTCGATGGTAGAAAGAGATGCGCTTCCTCCTCATAACTCTTAAAGTCACTTATGTTCTAGATACACCACCACCAAATGAAAAAGGTGATGAAGAATCTGTGGATAGAACTCGTTTGAGGCAAAAATGGGATAATGATGACTACATATGCATGGGACACATTCTTAATGGAATATCGGATGCTTTGTTTGATGCGTACCAGAGTGAAGCTAGTGAAAAACAACTTTGGGACAAATTGGAAGTAAGATACATGGTTGAAGATGCAAGCAATAAAAAATTTTTGGTTTGTCATTTCAATAATTACAAAATGGTTGATAATCGTTCTGTTATGGAACAATTGCATGAACTTGAACGCATTCTAAATACCTTTAAGCAATATGGTCTTAAAATGGATGAAGTTATTGTGGTATCTTTAGTAATTGATAAGCTTCCCCCTTCATGGAGAGACACTAAGAAAACTCTAAAACATAAAAAAGAGGATATGTCTCTCGAGGACCTTGGTAATCATCTTCGAATAAAAGAAGATTATCACAAACAATAAGAAGTCAAGCAAGATGAAAAAGAAAAAGATTATAATGAAAAGAATCTTAAGACTTCAAAGGTCCATATGATGGAACACAAACCATCAAACAAGCCGGTCAAAAGAAAACATTCAGTGGGTATGAATGGCAAAAGTCATAAGTTCAAAAGGTAAAAAAAGGGGCCATGTTTCCATTGTAACATACATGGACACTTTAAGGTAGAATGTAAAATTTTGAAAAACAAAACACAAGGTATGTACAGCAACAAATTTGTGGTTGTGGTTTCTGAGGTCAATCTTCTCCAAGAGATGGAGCATGGTGGATTGACACTAGTGCAACTAATCATGTATGCAATAACAAGAGCTTCTTCAAGACTTTGGAAGCAGTTAATGATGGAAATATGTTATACATGGGAAATTCCTCCACTACACAAGTGAAAGGAAAAGGCACCGTGGAAATTATGTTTACTTCTGGAAAGAAACTTGTACTAAAAAATGTCTATTATGTTCCAGAAGTTACAAAGAACCTTGTGTCAAGTGGCTTGTTGAATAAGTATGGCTTCAAATTGGTATTTGAAGCATATAAGTTCATCTTTACAAAAGGTGGACATTATGTGGGAAGTGGATATTATTGTGAAAACATGTTCAAGCTTAATGTCAATCAGAGTATTACTAGTGTTATTTATATTGATGCCTTGTTTAATGTTCATGATGGTAAATCAAATCTATGGCATAATAGATTAGGTCATGTTCATTATAGACGAATGCATGATATGGCTAAGTTAGAATTAATACCCAACATTGATGAAAATTATGATATGTGCAAGACATGCATGGTCACCAAAATCACAAGAAGCTCATTTCTTAAGGTAGAAAGAAACACCAAATTACTTGCATTAATACATTCTGATGTTTGTAACATGCATAGTGCTCCTTTTATCGGTGTAAAGAATATATTTCGTAACATTTATAGATGATTTCTCTAGATATTGCTATGTTTATTTATTGCATACTAAAGATGAAGCAATGGAGAAATTTAGAATCTATAAAAAAGAAATTGAATTGTATTGTGAATTGCCTATCCAATGTTTACGAAGTGATAGAGGAGGTGAATATTATGATCCCAAGTATTTTGAGTCCATGGGTATTATTCATGATATTATCGCTCCACACACACCAGAACAAAATGGTGTAGCGAAACATAAGAATCGTGTTCTTACGGAAATGGTCAATGCTTTGCTTTCTAATTCAGGTTTGAGAAAAGGATTTTGGGGCAAAGCCTTATTAACGGCTTGCCATATACTAAATAGAATCCCAAACAAAGGAGCAAAACTACTCCTTATGAGCTATGGAAAAGAAGAAAACCAAACCTTAATTATTTAAGAGTTTGGGGATATCGAGCCATAGTAAGAGTTCCAGCGCCAAAGAAAAGGAAATTGGGTGAAAAAGGAATTGAATGTATATTTATAGGATATGCTAATCACAGTAAAACATATCGTTTCATGGTGATAGAGCCCAATGATTCATATTCTGTTAATACGGTCATAGAATCAAGAGACACTATCTTTGAAGAAGCAAGGTTTAATTCAATTCTAGGACCCAAAGACCTAGTAACAAAAAGTGATAAACTTTCAAAAAAAGATGAGAAAACTATTGAGCTCTAGAAGAGTAAAAGAATTAGAAAGCAAAGACATATGGATCTGATTTCTTCATGTACTTAGTAAAAGGTACAAGAGAAGAAACATGTGTATATTTACCTTACTGCTTTACTGTAGAAGGTGAAGGTGATCCTCAAACCTATGAGGAGGCAATAAAGTCTCGAGATGCTTCATTTTGGAGAGAAGCTATACAAGATGAGATGGACTCGATAATGGGAAACAAAATGTGGAAATTGGTAAACCTTCCACTAGGTTCCAAGCCAATAGACTGTAAGTGGATTTTCAAAAAGAAAATGAAAGTTGATGGAACCGTGGAAACGTTTAAAGCAAGGCTAGTAGCAAAAGGCTTTAAACAAAAGGAAGGTGTTGATTATTTTGATACATATGCACCGATAGCAAGAATAGCTACAATTAGAGTGCTTATAGCACTTGCATCTATACATAAGATGGTAATTCACTAGATGGATGTTAAAACAACATTCCTAAATGGTGAGTTAGATGAAGAGGTGTATATGGAACAACTTGAAGGGTTTGTCTTTCTTGGTCAAGAAAGGAAAGTATGTAAGCTTGTAAAGTCCTTGTATGGACCAAAACAAGTGCCTAAACAATGGCATCAAAAGTTTGATGAAGTTGTGCTAACTAATGGCTACAAGATCAATTAATCTGACAAATGTGTCTATAGTAAGTTCCATAATGGTAAATGAGTCATCATTTGTTTATATGTAAATGACATGTTAATCTTTGGAACTGATATAGAACAAGTGGAAGACACAAAAAGGTTCTTGTCAAAGAATTTTGACATGAAAGATATGGGTATGGCAGATATTATTCTTGGTATAAAAATAATAAGAGACAATAATGGCCTAACATTGTCTCAATCTCATTACATCGAAAAGATCACAATGAAGTATGGTAAGTCAGATTGTATGCCAATGACTACGCCTTATGATTCTAATATAATGCTAGTACCCAACAAAGACAAGCTAGTAGCAGAAAATGAATATGCAAAGTTGATTGGATGCCTAATGTATGCTATGGTCTGTACAAGGTCGAATATAGCTTTTGCGATTATGATGCTAAGTCGATTTACAAGTAATCCAAGTAAACAACATTGGTATGTTGTTCATAGAGTTCTAAGGTACTTAAAGAGTACAAAGAATTATGGCATTTGTTGTTCAGGTTTTCTTTCAGTTTTAAAAGGATATACAGATGTTAGTTGGAACTCAAATAAAACGGATCATACTTCTATAATTAGTGGGGGTGCTATTTCTTAGGGTTCTAAGAAACAATCTTGTCAGGCAAACTCCACTATGGCGGCTGAATTTATAGCTTTATCATCTGCCACCCAAGAAGGGAAATGGTTGAGAGATTTACTATATGAAATTTCGTTATGGCCTAAACCAATGGCACCAATCTTGATACATTGTGACAATGAAGCCACTGTATCAAAGGCATATAATCAAGCATACAATGGAAAAAGTCGATATATTGGACTTCGACACAACATTGTAAGACAAAGAATTGTTAATGGTATAATCATTATAAGTTATGTGAGGTCTGGTGAAAATTTAGTGGATCCGTTGACTAAAGGTCTAAACAAGGACCTAGTTATAAAGACCTCAAGAGGGATAGGTCTCAAGCCTATCAACTAAATCTCCAATGGTAGGAGCTCACCTCAATGCTTGTGGCTGACCTGTAAGTCTTGGGTGTTGACCATTCTACCATATGGATGATTGCAAGCACTAATTTATATTTTCTATCCCGAGGTGTACAGTGCTTGGTTCCCATAATGTGTAAGAAAAGGTTGAACAAAAGTTCTTAATAGACCCATAACATGTATATGTTGAAGTATTATAATTACGGGGTACTTTCGATGGGGGTTACCTATATGAGTGGAAGTGTGGCCATTTTTAGGAGCTAAAGGCTTGACTCTGACAGCACTCAGGAATGGATGCAAAACACAAGGCCATAAAACGTGTTGGCAAAACTAGATACAAAGTGAGCAAGGAAGCTTGTGTGTGTTTAGTGGCTCGACTAGTCAATGAAGAATCAATGTTTTAATGCTTTGTCAACCACTCAATTCAGACTAGAACCAACCACACTCACTAAGTGAAGGTTCGAATTTGTGAGATACCTTCATTTATGCACAAGATTCCCAAAGTTGTTGGTATTTGGAAATTTTGAAATTGGTGGGGGATTGTTGGTATATTTTCAAAATCAAAGGTTATGTCACATGATGAAAAGCTATCTTAGCTCAAAGGTTATGTCACATAAAGTGACATAATGCGTCTATTGGATTATAGGTATGTTTTCATGTGAATGGTTATGTCTCTTGGTAAAATAACATCCAAAATTTATGAGACATATTGAAAAGACACCATGGCTCAAAAGTTAAATATGGAAAGTTATTGTTTCAAGTTATAACTCAAAGGTTATATCTTATGGAATGAATAGTTATCTTTTCATAAGATGATTATTGAAACCATAGCTTTATCCAAACGTTGTGTCTGGCAAAATGTAAAGATACCTTTTAGACAAAAAGGTGTCTTAATGAAAGGGTTGTGTCCTTGAAGAAGAGACACTTACAAGCCTATATAAAGGGCTTATTGCCAACCATTTTGATACATACCAATCAAATCAAACACAAAGTAAGTGCAGAAATATCAAGAGCAAAAAAAGTGTTGTGTGCTTTTAACATAAACATGTTGGTCCTAAGTAAATGTGCTAGAGAGGGGTGAATAGCACTTTTTGGCTCTTAGCAAGATGAGGAACTAATTTGAAAAACAATGAAAATAAAAACAGAGTAGAGAATGTGCAGGATTTTAGAGTGGTTTAATCCAAAACCTACATCCACTACCTTGATTATTCAACCAAGGATTTTCCAAACTAATCCACTATGAATGGTGAAATTTTACAAGCTTTCACCAAGCTTTACAATGGCTTTTACCAAGCTTAGCCAAAACCTTTCACAATAATTTTCACCGGGATCAACTAAAACCCAACACCTAACTTTTCAAGGCTAAGTTAGAACTTATACCCAATCAAGCAATCCTAGCTTGAATCAATCCCTTAGAGTGACTCGTTCACTTTAAGAATACAAGGAGAAAAGTGAAAATAGTGTACCTATGATCACACGGTTGATCTAAGTGGTACAAACTGAAGTGCAGATCATAATTACAAAGATAGGAGTTGAGTGTAGTAAATGAGCAGAGAGTATTTGCAAGTTTTTCAGCTCTTTTTGTGTTCTTGGAAGCCTTCAATAGATTTCTAGCCGTTGTAAGTCCATTTTATACTTGGAAAATCTGCTCTGATGTGAGTTAGACATTTTTTGACCGTTGCAAACAGTTTGGTAGCAATTCTGACCGTTAATCTATCTTCTAGTGCATAATTCAAATTTTCTGACAGAATACTCTTAGTTGACTAACTTATGTCTTAGTCAACTAAGTTGTCTCTGTTTTCTGTTTCCAGTTTTTGGCAGTGAGCACTTAGTCGACTAACTCATTCTTTGGTCGACTAGGTCTTTTCTGTCTCTCAATACTCTTCAGCCCGTCAACTTCTGGTTTGAATTTTAGCTGACTAACTCTTCATTAATCGACTAAAGGGTTTTTGTCTTGTTGATCAATTGTGACTTCCTTATTCCTATGCTCTTTGATATGTGCATTTGAATGATTTATTAATTTTTGTACATAATATTTGTCCCGCACACTTAAGTGGAGATATTAGACACAAATGAATTGCAAAGTTTTATTATCATCAAAAACTAATGGAGCCAACAAAACACTTAAGTTCCCATCATCTACAAAAGCTTCCAAATTCCTTATAATCTACTAGCTACAGAAAGTAGGCTCTAAGGCCAAACAACTTTGCAAACCCTCAAGTGTATCTAGCGGTCTACTCTTGTAATGTGCAATATGAAGTTAGACGTTGGCTTCATTGTATCCCTAAGGCTATTCACATTATTCCCTTTTGCATACTGAGTGGTGGGAGTGAAATAAGTCTTAAAGATAGCATTTATTGAAAAGCTCACCTTGAAGTCAATTTTGCTGGTTCCTTGAATTCCAACTAAACCCCACTTACACTAACACTTGAGGCCATGATGGTCATGTTGAAGGCTTAGATGGTCTCGTTTGATCGGATAAGAGATACTAAGACAACCTAGCTGGAGCTGTCTGACATGATAAATGTCGAGTGATGACATTAGGGATGTGTTGAGTACTCTTCAAGATGAATTTAGAGAATTAAAAGCTCATGTAAATCTTTTAGTGATTGCTACAAGTAACTCTAATACTAGCTTAGGAGAAATGAGAAAAAGAGCCAAATTGTCATAGCCCAAGTGCTATGAAGGGGTTAGAGATGTAAAAGTGTTGGGGATTTCTTTTTTGATATAGAACAATACTTCTTAAGCTATCTACACAGAGTCAAAGAGGACAAAGTGGCAATGGCCACGATGTATCTTGTTAGGGATGCTAAGTTATAGTGGTGTTTAAACTTTGTCAATGGTGAATGCCTCATCAACACCTGGGGTGACCTCAAGCTAGAACTAAAGAATTGATTTTTCTTTGAGAATGTGGAGAATATGGATCAATGAAAGTTACGGAAGTTGGCACAAACAAGGTTAGTGCAAGAGTTTGTGAGAACCTTCTTTACCTTGATGTTAGATATTAGGGACATAATTGAAAAAAAAACAAGTTGTTTTTATTTTTTTAGGGTTTAAAACCATGGGCTAAGACGAAATTGCAACAACAGAAAGTGTAGGATATGGCTTTGGTGATGGTAGCTATCAAGCATCTCACTGATTATAGTGATGGCTCGAGTAAATGGAAGGACTTTCCATCAAAGAATAGTAGCTCTCGCTTTAATAGTGGGGCAAAATTTACCAGAGTAAGCAGACCCTTGAATGGTGGAAGGCAAAAGAGACCACTTGTTAGAGACACGGCCCAACCGAGGTCAAATAAGGCATAGAGTTTCAAACCAGGAGCTCATGTATCTTGTTTCTTACGTAATGAAACTCGTTGTGCAACAAAGTGCCCATGCGTGGCCTTCAATACAATATTTACATCCAATCTTGAAACAACTTAACCCTAAACCCCAATTGAGGAACTTAAGGAGGAACTAGCACGAATGAGTTCAATTCGTTTCTTTAATGCCCTCCAAGCACAACTAGACAAAGTGAAGAAGAAGCCTTAATGGGGTCTTTCATGTATGTAGATGTAGCCTTGAATGGTAAAATGACCAAAACCATGCTTGACATAAAGGCCTTAAACTTTTTCATCACCTCAAAAGAGGCCAAGAGGTGTGGTCTCAAGGTTGAGAAAAACTTTGGACAGATAAAAGTAGTTAACTTACCAACCTCAACTATTATGGGGAACTTTAAAGATGTGAGGACCAAGATCAGCTCATGGGAAAAGGGTGTAAAATTCACTGTTGCCACTATAAATGTCTTTGATGTTGTTCTTGGCTCAGACTCCATGAAAAAAGCACTGACCATTCCATTCACTACTACTAGCTTTTTAATGTTTTTATGGGAACAACCTTATGTAGTACTTGCTACAATTCTGCCTACGAGTAGAAAGAAAATCATTTCAACAATACAATTCAAAAAAGGGATTAAGAGAAGAGAATCCTTATATATGGCCATGCCCATTTATAAAGGCGAAGATAGCATAAATCCAGTTCTCGTTAAAGTGAATTTGAGGATATGATGCTAGAACAGTTGCCCAAGGCACTATTGCTTTGACTAACAGTTGATAATGAGATAGAAATACTTTTGGTGGTCAAGCCTTTTGCAAAGGGGTCGTACAAGATGGTTCCCTCAGATGGTTCCCTCAAAACTAGTTGAGTTAATGAAACAACTAGACAAGTTGCTACAAACTAGGTTCAGTAGACCCTCAAAAGCACCATTTAGGGTCTCAATATTATTCTAGAAGAAGTAAGATGGGAGTTTGTGGTTATGCATGGACTATCGGGCTCTAAACAAAGTCACAGTAAGGAATAAGTATCCCATTCCTTTTATAATAGACCTTTTTTATCAATTAAGTCATGAAAATATTTCTTTAAATTAGATCTCAAGTTTGGGTATCGTTAAGTAAGAGTTGTCGATAGAAATGGACCAAAGACTAATTAAGTAACTCGGTATGGTGCATTTGAATTTCTTGTTATGTCTTTTGGACTAACCAATGCTCTTGCGACGTTTTGCACTTTGATGAATAAGGTTTTCCATGAATATTTGGACAAGTTTGTGGTCATATATTTAGATGACATTATGGTGTATAGCTCAACATTGAAGGAACATCAAGAACACTTATAACAAGTATTCCAAAGGATATGAGACAAGTAGTTATATGTGAAATGGGATAAATGTGCATTTGCTCAAACTCGAATTCAATTCCTAGCCCATATCATCAAGCAAGGTCACATCTAGATGGATATGCAAAAAGTCAAGGCCATCAAGGAGTGGGCGACTCCTAAGAATGTCACTAAACTTTGTTTTTTCTCATGGAAGAGTATTTGAAAAGGACAATGTCTTTCATGAAACTGCTGAAGAAGGGACAAAAATGGAGTTGGACACCTCAATGCCAAGAATATTTTGAAGGCCTAAAGGAGGTAATGATGACGGACCTTGTCTTGGTGCTTTCGGATATTGAAAGGCCTTTTGAGGTGCAAAGAGGCACATTAGATTTTGCCTTCAAAAGAGTATTATTACAAGAAAGACACCCAGTTGCATTCGAAAGTAGAAAGTTGAATAAAATTGAGCGGAGATATATAACCTAGGAAAAAAAATCTTAGAAGTGATTCATTATTTACGGGTGTGACGATTGTCATGACCCTGTCCCAGGATGTGACTGGCACAAGGATTCGATGGAGGTAATCCACCAAACCCATATAAGCCTCATTAACTTTCATCATCATATCTTATTCCATCTTTGAAACTTTTAACACTGATTCATAATTCATACTTGACATACACAACTTTTTTAAACATATGCATAAAGCACTACATTGTGCAAAAACATGTGCCGTTACTTATAATAGGCATTTAATTAACTTATCTATCATTTTCCAACATGTGGCTACATCAATGTATACTAGACAATTCATTAATGTCCCATAACTCACATACATTTGTACATACAAGGTCACATGGCCAATCACATAACATGACCAACAATTGACTACCAGCGGAGTGACTTTTCGGTGCAAAAGTTATTGTCGAATGCCTTGGTTATTGAGCCTACCATAATACATATATGGATCCCTTGTGCATCTATGTGTCGAGTAGCATCGGATCTATAAAACATGAGAGTTTAAAAATGTGAGTACAATTACTCAAGGAAGGATATAGAAAGGAACAAGCAATGACTTTAGAAGGTTTATAAACCATACTCATTTTCTTGAACAATGCACTTTTTCCTACATAAATCTATGATGTATTTGCAATTTCACCCAATAAAACTTACTTAATTATCTTAAACTCACCCATTGGTGTCATTCATAAACTCTAGCATTTTGCTGAGCTCGTAATTTACATATGAATTCGAAATAGTACGCTATGGGACACTAAAAGTGTAAATAGGCAGATTGCCTAAAAGGCTTTGACTCTTACCTAACTTGTCTCAATACCTTAGTCTAACGTAAGAGATCTTATGTACAATTTCCATTTTAGACTATCTAAGCCTTTCCTAAACATATCTTTTGCACTTATAACCTTAGCTACCATTAACATCCCTTGGTTCCCTAAATTAGTACATAGAACTTTGAAACATACTAAACATAGGCAACTCATGCATAGTTATTAATATCGCATCAAAGTGCATACATAAACTGGATCATAATGCACATGGGGTACTCCAACCCTTAATATCTCCAGTGGTATTCCTCCTCTCTACCAAGGCAATACATTTCAGGTACTTCATTTACTCTAGTGGTATTATTTTACCCCATTAAGGCCATGCAATTCGGGTGTTCTGACTTTTTTCTCTAGTGGTATTACTCCGCCTCATTGACACCATGCTATCCATCATAAAACATAACAGCAGCATCAGATTGCATTCTTATTGTACAACATAACATAATGCCTACGTAACATAGCTTCTAGTCATAAATCATTATATATATCCACATGACATGTAGCTTAACTATACATAAACTTGATCATAATGCACATGGGGTACTCCAAACCTTGATATCTCCAGTGGTATTCCTCTGCCCCGCCAAGGCAATATATTTCAAGTACTCTGACCCTTACTCTAGTGGTATTTCTCTACCCCACAAAGGCCATGCAATTCGGGTATTGTAACTTTTTTCTCTAGTGGTATTACTCTACCCCATTGAGGCCATGCTATGCGTCACAAAACATAACAGTAGCATCACATTGGATTATCATTATACAACATAACATAATGCCTACATAACATAGCATCTAGTCATAAATCATTATATATATCCACATGACATGTAGCTCAACTACCATGCCCCTTAGTGTACATCAAGTCATAAACCATTCATAGCTCAACACATACTTATGAGAATAACCATTGCATCCAATCATAATTTATTCACATTTACTTATGTGTATAAACAGTCACCCTAACCTAAAGTTCACATAATATCATAGAATTCATTTTAAAACAACTTGTTCCCATGCATTTTTCTATAACATCATTTTCATAGCGTCATACTTTTAAAACCTTATTTCATGCATTTTCCAAAACCATTGGATGTAATATCCACTCATCTAGTGGCAGCATAACTCATATCTCATCTAGTAAGAAAGAATCAAGCTCATGGCTAGCAAACCTTTAAGCCTCAATGCTCCCTAACATTAGCAATAACACAAACATTAATTTCGTATTCATATTCTTAAATTCACATTATCTTGTCTACACATGCTGCTCATACTTGTCTAAATTGTCTTGGTGGCATACAACCTATCTCAAATTCTAGCTTACTTAGCTCAAGTATACCTTTACATATATCATTAATCATAACTTTGCCTTTTTTTAGCCTATCTTCCTTTTGCTTCGTGGTTTCCCTTCAATAATGTAGCTTGAGAAATCTAGAAATTCGAATACTCGAATTTTACTTATTTATTCTAGCATATTTCGAACAAAAATAATAAAATCGAGCTAAAATCAAAGTAGGCTATAATACCCGTACTTTAATATGGTGGCTAATAAAGCTTATCGAATACCAATTGAGGTTAATTAGAATGTTTAAAAGTGATGAAAGGTGAAAGGAATATTCTAGAGTAAAATATTTTGCACGTGAAGAAATAGTAATTAAATAATAATATTTTTATTGAGGATGAATTAACGATATAAAAAAAAGTGATTCGGAAGTGAATCAGAGCATAATAAGACATTTTGGGTGCCAAGGAGATAAGTGAAAAATTTTAGAATAAATAATATTTTATTAATAAAATAATATTAAAATATTAATATTTTATTCAATGTCGAAATTTTCCATGAAGAATGAGTATATGGTCAATCTAAGTGGGGAAGAAGAAAAATGAGGAAATTTAAGAGAAAAATGATGTTAATGGGGCCTGCGTGTCTTTATTAAATAAAGCTAGCACGGGTAAGCATATATTTAAATATTACGGTGATACCGCATTGAAGCATAAACTTGACATTTTATTGGTACAAGTGTTAAGGAAGAAAATGGAAAGAAATTGGAATTAAAAGATTGTGGAAGGATACAATTAAAAATGGTGAAAACTTTAGAGGGTAAAATAGTAATTTTGTCATTAGTTTGGTCAAAGCTTCCAAACTCTTCATCCTTATCCCATGACCGGTTCTGATCTTCACTAAAAGATATTTTCTTCTTCTTCCTCACCCACCCCATGCCATTTTCATTTCACCTCCATGAAAATCAATTTTTTTTCATTTGATTTTCCTTGTTTTCTTTTCATTTCCTTTCTTTTCTTACTTTTTTCTTCTCCTAACTTCTTGGGCACTAAACCTGCAGCTTCTAACCTCATTTTCCAGCACAACCAAACCCTAGGAGACAGAAGAAAAAAATCTCTCTTTCTTTCCTTTATTTTCTATTTCTACTCCACCATCACCGACACTTGAATTTTCAACTTTAAATCTCCATTTTTAAGGCTAAAAGGTATATATTTTCAACTCTTGGAATTTATGAATTTATGGGTTATATTTTCAGATTTTATTTTCTAATTTCTTCAAATTCATTTTTTTGAAAATATTAGGTTTTTGTTCATCTTTATGCCTCCAAGCTCACCAAGGTAAAGAATCTTTAAATTGGAATAGTTGATATGATGGGTTTGAGAATCTAACTAGAATTCTAGGTTAAAAATTAGGCTAGAATGTAGTTTATCAAGAATATGCTTATTAAAATTATTAAGTTTAAATTTATGATATATTTGAAGCTATTATTGTTTATTGGCAATTATAGGTTTTAAAGGCATTTTAGGATTACCTGGATTAAGATCTTGTGGGTGCTAGTCTTGTTAGGTGGCATTGTTAAGGTGAGTGAACTTGCATTAAATTATTTTTTAGAAATACATATGTGTTGGGCTAAAGCACTTAAATGATTTTATTTGATTTTTTTTCTCTAAATCATGGCTGGGAACAAGCCTTTAACAAAACGTTTTATGTTGTAAAATGTGTAATGTGATGAATCCATGTGTTCCTATGTTATGATGATATATATGTTATGCTTTGAATGATAATATTGTGTGATAATTGTAACCGTGCATCTACGGTGTGGGAGTGCACATGCCGGTGATGACGGGTTATTCTAGCTATGTGCGGTGTGGGAGTGCACACGAGCTGATGACCGGTGGATGATGATTCCAGCTATGTGCGGTGTGGGAGTGCACATGAGCTAATGAGCCGGTGGTTGTATAAATATTTACACATACCATAGAAATGTTAGAGAAAATATTATGTGATTGCAATGAATGTTGAATGTTGCAATTGTTAATTGTTTCCAAATTGATTTTCAATGCAACGAAAAACTCTTTGTCTTACTTGTCTTGCTCGGATATTCATTGTGGTTTCACTTTTCGATTTCATTATGGATCATGGATCCTTCAACACTAAGGGGTTAAATAATCAAAGGTCGAATTGAAGGGTTTTACGAGAAATTAAACTAAATTGCATTGTTTTTAAGATAAGTGCATCATGATTTCTAAACTTTCCTTATCGTTTGGTTGTTCCCTTCCTACATTCACTCACTAGGTTTATACCCACTCTTTTTAACTTCATGTTTTCAGATTCGAAGGTAGTTGGGACCTAGATTGAAGTGTCCATTTGTATTCGCCATTTGGTAGGTACCATGGGATCCGGTAATGGTACCCACGCCCTAAGTCACTCTGCTGATAGTCAAGGTCTTTTGTATGCGTATGTGGTTATTGAAATGTAATTGGTGAGATATGTTGTAAACACTGTATGTTTGGTTTGCATGATAATATCGCCACAGGTTGGCAAATGGTAATATTATTTTGTGAATGGTATTTGTTCGATGTCTATGATTTATTCTTGAAAAGAAATTATTTTTGAAAACTATGAATTGAGAACCTTAGAGGTAAATGATGGACATATGGTTTAATGAACAAGTTTTCATAGAAAGGCTTGCTTGGGCCCAGTGGGCTACACTTATTGGGTCCATGCGCCGGTTATGGCTCGAGATTAGGCTGTGACATAGGCTTACCGTACTGAACCCATTTCTAGGTTAATAGCCCTTAGAAAGCTTACTTAGCTTGAGTTCAAACTAAATCCTTGACTAAGAATCCTCAAGAGCTGTAAATATAATTCTTTAAGCTTCCTAGCATTCATAAACATTCATTCATAAATTTTTAGCACACTAGTTAAGCATTTAGCTCTTTTCCTATGTTTTAGCCAATAACTTTTATACTTCAAATCATAAATTCATAATCTCAAATACTTTGACATTAAAAGTCTTACCTATGTGGCTAGATCAAAGCCAACCAAACCTCCAAAACCCTCAAACTTGGAAAGGATGAACTCTTGCTGAAACATAATCAAAACCAAAATTATAATCTGTCAAATTTAAACTCAAGCTACTAAGGATCTTCACCTCACCTTGTTTGCTCATTTCTTAGCTCTAAATTGCTAGTTTTGATGCTTGAAGATTAGGGAAGGAACTTTAGAGAGCATAGGCAGAATAAAAACCAGAACTTCACTTTTGACAATGAATGGGTGGATTGCCCAAGGGTGGTTTAAAAGCAACCCCTAGTTTCGGTCAATTCCTTGGGCAAACATTCTTGTAATGTCTACCCATGGGCTTATTACCCATAGACCCTCTATTTTTCTTTTATTTCATGTTTAATCCTCACATATTTTTTCTTTTCAATTTGGTCCTCCAAATTTGTCATTTTTTTCAAATTAGTCCTTCAAACTTTTCATTCTTTTCGATTTGGTCCTTTAAACTTTTCATTTTTTTCAATTTGATCCCTTAACATTTTATTCTTTTTAAATTAAGTCCCTCAATATTTTCCCTTTTTGAATTTAGTCCTCCAAAAATAGAGGTCCAAGATATACGGAAACTCAAGGATATTGCTTATTATCCTTGGAAACTTAGAATCACAAATCAAGCATATGGATTCTTAACCTTGGAAACTACAACTCAAGGATATTGAATATTATCTTTAGAAACGTAAGACAACAACACGCGGATATCGGGTATTAACCTTGGAACCATAGATTAAAGGATTCTGTTTATTATCCTTGGAAACTTAAAATCATAGTTCCAAGGATTCTGTTTATTATCATTGGTAACTTAACATCATAGTTCCAAGCATTCTACTTATTATCCTTGAAAACTTAACATTATAAACTCAAAGATTTCAAATGCCAAGAACATTTCCACTTTACCATACATAATTTAATCATCAAACATACCTTTAAACTCATCAAAATACATCTCAAAGCATAATCAATTCCTTGTCAATCCTTTTGACATTTAATATCAGTCAAGCTAAATCCCACTACAGATTGTTTCTCTTTATAATGCATGCAAACTTTCATTATGCATATATTCATACATTCATTTTCTGTTCATGTCTAATATGCATAAGTCATACTTAATATGATCAAACTTTCAGGTTTTAATAACCAACCACATACTTTACCTTATTTTATCATGGATATGCATACATATTTAGATATTCACATATGGTCATTTAATTTCAGCCCTTATGGCATTAAACATACTTGTGCCTTACAAGTTCATATCATATAGCTGCTCATGTTCCAATTCATGTGCATATTTGGCATCATGCCCTATACTCATAAACTCAACACACTCAATTCACAATTTACCAAGACAACTCATAATATATATGCATAGATGAAATCTTTCATCAACCATATGCTCATCAATTTACCCAACTCATTGGACAAACCTTGTTTTCATGCTTAAATTCCTTTACCTAGGTTTGGGAGTTACAGTGGCACAACTTGTTAAGGTCTCAATTCGTGGTAAAGATAGACAATATTGCAATCAATCACTTCCTCACACAACCGAAACTTACAGCCAAACAAGCAAGATGGCAAGAGTTCTTTGTCAAGTTTGATTTTTACTGCAAGCATAAAGGAAAAGGGCTAATCTAGTGGCAGACACCCAAGCTGAATTCACAACCCTTAGATTGATAACCTCAATGATAGTAAGTAGAGTGACGACAGACATTCATAAGCTTATTAAAGAAAACTTGAGCCAGAATCCCATGCCATTGCCATTATGAAATTAGTGAAGAATGGGATGTTTAAATACTTTTGGGTGAAAAATGGGATCCTATTGATAAAACGTTCATAGATGTTTGTTCCAAGTGCAGGAGAGTTGAGACAAAAGTTGATACAAGAATGTCACGATACTCCTTTGGTAGGTTTTCAAACTGACAATGCATCGTTGCTTTGTTGAAACAAGTTTACTATTGGCCCCATATGTGGTAGGATGTAATGGATTATATGAAGACGTGCCTTATTTGCTTATAGGAAGTGGAGAAACAGAAGTTGACCAGAACACTTAAACCTTTACTAGTAGCAACCAGACCTTGGAAAAGCATTTCCCTTGACTTTATAATAGGGCTCCCTAAAGTTGGACATCTAGTGTCTATTTTAGAGGTAGTGGATCATTTTTCAAAGTATGCTACATTCATCTCGATTTAGATATTTGGCTCCGTAAAGGACACTGTGCGTGGTCTTCAAACATATGCTGAAATATTAAGGCATTCCTCAAAGCATCATTAGTAATAAGGATCCAAGGTTCATTGGTTTCTTATGAAAGGAACTCTTTAAGCTGTTGGGGTCAGAACTCAACATCTCTTTTAGGTATCATCCCTAGACTTATGGCCAAACGGAACACTTCAATAGATTATTGGAGGAATATTTATGACATTTCATACAAGTTAACCAAAAGAAATGGCCTACACTGTTTGACGTGGCTCAATTGTGTTTCAATTTGTGGAAAAGATCATCTACAAATAAAACCCTTTTTAAAGTCATCATTGAGCAACAACTTAGGCTTCCCCACACCTTAGTGGAGTTATATTAAGGAAAGAGCCCTCGTGCCTTTAAGATTTCTAAGAAGTGGAGGCAAAACATGGAGATTGCTTAGGTATACCTAGAGAAGGCCTCCAACCTCATGAAGTAGTGGGTCAAAAAGGGTTGAAGAATGCAACACTTTAAGGTGGGTGACCTCATGTCAAATCCCGCTTTTTACTTAAGGTTAGAATTGTAAATTAACTTGGTGAGTTGGTAATTTGACCAAGGGTATAATTGTTATTCTCTTGGTGAGCTTTCGTCATCTATTATACATGATTCCGTTTATTGATTATAGTCCCTTCCACATATTCTTTACCTTTCATGGCTTGTTACCTTAGTTAGTCATCATTGCCAGAAGTAGAAATTTTTCTAGGTTTGAAAAGGGGTAAAAAATATGTAATTTCTGCATAACAAGTTAACGGGAATAAAAAATGACAATAATGGTTCGTTTGATATTGAAATGGCTTAGAATGATTTTTTCCAAAAATTTAGAAGTATGTTTGCTACACTAAATAAGACCCCAAAGTTTAATTTACGTCAAACTATTTTTATTTGGTTCTTGAAACTAAAATTTGAATTTTGATTCTTTTGGAATTTGATTTTTTTTATATTTTTATTGAATCCAAATGTCGGGGGGCAGTGTTTGCTTATTTGCAGTAAATATCTTAAATAAATGGAAAGTAAAAAGAAAAAAAATAAAAATAAGGACATTTACTTAAATGGCATTAATGTAAATAAGCTTAAAGGGTTTTTTTAGGCATTCCAAAGCCAAGGTATCGAGACATGGCTATGACGTATTGAGACTTCATACTTAGTAAGAAAGAAATCTCGAGACTTCAATCATATGTCTCCAGACTTGCTACCTAGAAGCATAAGTATTGAGACTTCCACAAGAAGTCTCAAGACTTTAGTTGAAAAACCCTCAAAAATAAAACTGTGTTCAAAAGTATCAAGACCTATGACCAAGGTATCGATACCTTAGCGTCAAACTTCAACAAATAAAGGTTAAACTTGTCCTTTCACTTCCCAAACTATAAATACGTTGCAAATTCCAAGACCTAGCTTTTTATTTCATTTACTTAGCCACTAGCCACATTCCTCTCAGTCTCCCAATTCTCTTCCAAGATTCAAATCGATTTTTCTTTAAGTCCAACATGATCCCAAGCATCTAATCTTGAATTTTAACGTTTTTGGAGGTAAGAAAATGATTTTCCATCATTAAAGTTTATGGGTTTTCATCCAAACATTCTGTTAAACCCTAAAGTTTTGATTTTTACCTTTAACGTTAGGTTTTAAAAGTTTTCCAACCTTGTAGGCTCACTAAGGTAAAGTTGACTCCAACCCTAACTAATTGAAGTTGATATTCATAGGTTAGATTTAGTTACTAATTTTCAGATTAATGGTTAAGAAAAGAAGTTAATGAAAGGATTATGGTTCATTTATGGGAGTTAAGCCTAGAAAATAAGGCATTAACACTAGATTAATCTTGAATAGTTTTTGTTGAAGAAGTTGGTATTATTGGAGAAGTTGAGCATTCGACAAAAGGTGCTAAGAGGAAAAGCACACTTCAATAAGGTGGGTAGATATGACATTTTTAATTTTTTGATATAATTAAGCATGTCTATTCTAGAATCTTGCATTAAGAACATATGTTGATGAAAATAGATCTAAACAAGGATTTTAAGTATGTTTTGATGAAAGCTATGTAAATATGTCTACTAAATATTAGTTTTGTGCATGAGGAACAACCACTTTGAATGTTTTGACATCTCATAATTGAATATTTGTTTATGATTGTTGAATGATTCAATGACTTCAAATATTTGAAATGAAAATTGTTTTCTTTGATAAGACCATGGTAATAGGTCACTTTGATGTTGAGATATTTGATTATGTTGATGATAATGTATTAGTCTTGTCTTGACTTATTTGGTTTGTAAGTGAATGGATTCACTCTTTTGATTTTGTAAGTGAACTTTGGTTAGTTTTGAAACTTGGAAAACGTTTTGGTGGAGCCTATTAAGTTAAGGACTTATAGCTAGCAACAGTAGACATTATCCATTGTGCACAATGCTTTGTATCCTTTGTGGTTGGTGACTAAATGCATCAAACCACCCTAGTGCCACCACACAACTTTGTTTTGCTAGGTACTTTATGTGATCCTACCCTTTGTTATCAGTCAGTGGCTAAATGCCTGAGCTCACTTTGTTTGTTAGTTCTTCTTAATTTGAGCTCCACAAACTATTTAATGATTATTTGATGTTGGCTTAAGAACTTCATGAATTGTGCCATTTGGAATCGATTCTTTGTTAAATACAAAATTCGATCTTGGATTTGTGTTTGAATTGTGGAAACTTGGTTTGGTTTGACTATGTATTGTTTAGGACTTGGAAACTTTGATTTGGAATTGAAATATTGAATTTTGAAGAGGGAGTCTCGATACCTTAAGAATAGGTATCGATTCTTTTGCTCCAAGAGCTTCAAAAATTTAGTTTTGTTTAGAAGGGTCTCAAGACATTCCATGAATGTCTCGATACTTGCAATACAGAGGTCTAAGATTCAAGACTTTCCTCAAATGTCTTCATACTTCACTTTGAAAATGAAATCCTATTAGTTTTTAAAAGGATTTTACAAACACAAATGATTTTGTTTTAAATACCAAGTTTTATAAACACTTTGATTTAAATAAAAACACTTCAGAAGGTATTTGCACGATCACAATGCCCATTTAATTGGTACCTTATTAATTATGTGTCCTTTTAAACCTTATTTACGAAAATCTAGTTCAACATTTAATTTTATTTCCCTTACATATTTTACGTTACTAGTTTTTTGAAATAAATAAACAAAAGTTCTTGATATTGAAAATTTTTCAAAATTCCTCAAACGCTCATAGCAAAATTTTAGAAAATTCTCTCACATAGAAATTCCCATGAAACCATTTCTAGTTTTCTTAGGATTTCATCATTGGAAAACTTTAATTATTTAATTCTATAATTTTTATATATTTTTTATTTTATTTAAATATTTATGTAAATCTTTTGGTATTGATAATTTTTCAAAATCTCTAAACATTTATGGTAGAATTTTGAAAAATTCTCTCACCTAGAAATTCTCAAGAAAGCACTTTTGGTTTTCTTAAGATTTCATCATTGGAGATTTACATAAATTATGTGAACTTCTAATTTTTAAAGATCCAAAAAAATAAAAATAAAATTTAGAATTATATAAAAAAGGAAACTTACCTAATTGGGCTGAAAAATCAAAAAAGAAAATTAAACTGCAAATCCAGATACCAAGTGTGTACTATTAAGAATGAGGAGCACTTTTGTAAACTCTATTCAAGAAACTAAGATACTTTTTCCGCTTCTCTTTTTTTATCTCTCCTTTTAATCAGAATAGTTTTTTAGAAACTAAATTGATTCTCCTAGATTTGAAAGAAATTGAAACCCAAGAACCTAAGAACTCAAGAACTATTTTCTCTCCTTCTTCAAATACCTCTGCTTCTATTTTCTAATTCTTTTCTCTCCTTTTGTTCTCTCTAATTTTTTCTCTCCCTCTCTGTTCCTTTTGGCTCTGATGCTTGGCTATATTTATAGCCAAGGTGTCCTATTACTTCTCGAATTGGTTTCTTGGGTTTTAATTCAATCTAACTTAATCTCTCTTCAAATTTTCAATTTGATTAAGATTAGTACAAACACATCCTTATCTTTCATATTTATCTCTCCTTTTTTTTGTTTTCATATTTAAAAAAAAAAAAACACCCAAGACAAAATTTTGTGTCTACAATTATCAAATTTATCCTTCATTTTCTTTGTCACTAACTTCAACTCAACATCAAGACTTTTGGTCCATTGCATTAAATCCTTTCATGAATATCTTTCAGTGATGATTTTTTATTCTTGAAAACATGCATTGTGAACACTCTCATGATCATTTGATGCAAATAAATACTTCCTTGTGTTTACAATGTTAAAAATAAAAAATGAGAAATTATTCATGAATGTTGGAACTTATGTACCTACATAAATAATATCATCACTTGAGAATGAAATGTTCATGTGATAATATTGAAAAATCATGTCTTGAGAATTTAAATGTTCAAATGCTTAAGTCTAGCAATAATTCTTGAAATATGTTTCATGTTTGTACATAAATGACTTTTTCAAAATTGAATCATTGCTTAAGCTCATAAAATTGATTAGGATGAAATCATTGAACTAAAAGAAATTTTTTTTTTGTTTTGTTCATCTATTGTTTTGGTCAAGTCAAATGCTTACATGACATTTAATCTTGCTTGACCTTAATGATTGATGTCTATAACTTGACTTAAGTGATAGAATTGGTTACAGTGCTTAATTTCATAACTCAAATCAAGTTTGATCATGACATATATTGTGAGTTGATATAGTTGAAATTCATTTTGAATATGCATTTCAATGTTAACTATGTCTTCATTAAGTCTTAATGTTTACATGATCTAAAGATTTTGTGTGCATCAAACTTTAGCTTATAGGTTACCATGAATAACTTGACATGTCGAATGAAAATTGGCCTATAACTTTAGTTAGCTGATAACTCTATGATATAGAGTTATTTGAGCTTAATTTTGATAATAATTTGGCTAGGTTTTTGTAGTAATACATAGAAATTAGTAAGTTTTATTTAATTATTTTAATTAGTTATTTTAGGTGAGTCAATCTAAGTTTGGTTAATTTTTTACTTAATTTGGTGTTAATATGATTAAGATAGGTTGTTATTGATTTATTTGTGCTTTTGTAGGTGTGATGAAAGAAGAATTTTAATGGAAGAAGGAGAGCAATTTCGAGGTGCAGACTTCCAATGTATATGTTTCGGTATTTTGACCATAACTTTCTATACAGAGATATAAATGAAGCAATTCTTAGACCGTTGGAAAGATAAGAGAAAGATATACAACTTTTATGTTTACCATGTCACCCAGTTCGGCTTGTAGGATGGTCAAATATCTTGTCAAAGATAACATACTGCAGCAATCCTAGAGCAATTACGATTTCTATTAATTAATTTGGCAAAACTACGACTTACATAGTTTGATGAGGAAATCAGTTGAAATTGACTTCTTTCTTCACCCAACTTGGCCTAACTCCAAAGCCTATAAAAACAACCTTTCAGAGGACTTAAGGGAGAGGAGAGAAAACACTAGATTGACATTGAAGAGTCAAGCCACAGAGTCATTGAAGCTAAGAAGAATTTGCAGAATTTAGGGAGATTTAGAGATCAAGAATACAATTCTTGAGTTTTTCTATATTTTCTTTTATTCTCTTATTTTCTTGGTTTGGTTTTAATGTTTATATTTTATTCAATGATGATGTGTGACTTGATAGGGAATTAAATTTCTAATCTAAGATTATAATTAAACTCAATATATAGTCTGAATTATTTATCTCTCTTTTGCTTATGTTTGATAGATTTAAGTTGTTTATTTTATTCTGTTCTTAATGCTTCTAATTGCCTAATCACCAATTAAATTGAATTGGAAACCTAGGTTAAACCTTAACGAAGGAGATTTAGGTAGACCTTGAATAAAATAGCGTATGATCGAATACACTTAGTTGATTAGGTGATTTGATTTGCATATATGGTAGACATACACTTATAAGCCATACGTAGCCAAAATTAGAGCACAAACTTAATGAATCTTTCTTCAATTGAATTTGCACAGACATATAGTAAATTAATTAGGAGAGGTATTTTTATAAGAAACTCGATAGAGACTTGTAAATAATTTAGGACTCTAGGTTAGCAATTTAATCCATTAAACCAAGTTAAGAAAGAGAGACAATAATCAGATGAAGTATTGAGGGATATTATAATCTTAGATCTAGTAGTTAAGTGAGATTTATTTACTTTTAGGTTTAGTTTATTAGTTTTAATTTTTCTTTTTTATTTTAATTGTTTGGATAAAATTAGGGTGTTATAATTTTAGTAGTTAACAATAGGAATTAAACAATTCTCATGGGAACGATACTCTACTTCATTACTATATTACTTGTTTACGATACATGCACTTGCATGAGTAGAAAATTCAACAACATTAGCAATGAATGCCTAATGTGCTTTGATTAAATATCTCTTTTTTGAATCTTGACAATTGGTATTCATTGATGATTGAATGTTCACTTTTGACATATTCATGAGTTGAGTGCTTTATTTTCAATATTCCACACTCATGAATTATGAGAATTATTGAGAAATAGCATGTACCACATTGAAATTCAACGCTTGCATATTTTTGAATGGGCATATGTTTATTCTTATGAAACTAAAATCATGCTTGCATTTCGTTAAACAAATTAGATTCATGATTTAGAGAATATTTCTTGGAATGCTTGCTAAAGAAATATTTGATGGTAACTAAGAATGCTTATTGATGATATTTTTTTCCCTTGAGTTGCTATTTTCATATATGAATCAAAAAATTATTGATAATACCTTATGATTATTGAGAATGATGCTTGATGGCTAATGATACCTTAAAGATGCGTAAGAACTACTTTGCAAATATTTCTTAAAAATATGAGTATATGATGCATATATTGAACATCTATTTAAATGCTTATATTCATCTAGTTCCATGAATACTTGAGTATTAGATGAACTTATAGAATATCTACTTAAATACTCATTTGTTTTAGGCTCATGACCTCTCTCTTAACAATTGGTGTTTTAACAATTGAAAACTTATTGGTTTCATAATTTGTCTAAAGGGGGAGCATTTGAATTAACCTTGTTTTACTCTTAACCTTTTTTGATAATGACAAAAAGGGGGAGAAAGAACAAAGAATTTTTGTGTTTAATGCAAAGAACTGTTGTACTTGAATGCTTAATTTACTTGACATGCAGCTTATAACTGTCTTGAAATGCTTGTGGTACTTGTGCTCGTAAAATTTATTTGCATCACACTCATTAAATGGGAGTTTCGAATATATTTTTTAATGATGACAAAAAAGGGGAGAAGATAGGAGAAGAAATAGGATGTAATGTAATGTGTTTATCTGTTATCTTTTTTGTTGTTATGTGTATGTTTTTGAACAAATTGATGGATTGGTCATGTTATGTCTATTGTTGATGACTGTTCATAAATCTCTGCACATATGTGATTGATGTTATATTTTGGTTGAGAAATCTAGAAATTTTTTTGTGTATGCACATATTAAGAGGGAGCATAGATTAAAAGGGAGTAATCCCTCAACTGCACATACATATAGAGAGTACATAGGTATTACACTCTTAATCTACGAGTGTTTTTTCATCATCAAAAAAAGGGAGAGAATGTTGACTCCATATGTTTTTTATAATAATAAGACATTCCCATTCATTGATGTCTAATTACTTTATTTAAATGTGTAGGACAAAGTTTAAAACCTTTAATATATTTGTTGTTTGGAAGCAAGTTAAGAAGCTTGCTTAATTACAAGATTGGTTAATCAATTAAAGAAGCAAAGAAGAAAAGACTTAGTGAAGACAGCATGTTGTTAACTAATTAACATAGAGCCTTAACCAGTTAAGGCAAAGTTGGACATTGGGTAAAAGCAAGATAGAAGAGCCTTAATTAGTTAGCACCAGGCTTAACTAATTAAGAAGGTGCTAAATGTTAAAACAAAGTCATGCTAATTGATTTAGGAGTTTAGTTAATTGATTAGAACATAAGGCTTTAGTACTTTAAAGTGCCAAAATAAAATTTGAAAGAAAGTTAACCATTGAAGGGAGCTAAAATGGGAAAATTTCAAATTTGAAGAATTTTTAATTAGTTAAAGCTTATTTTAATCAGTTAAGGTTGAAAGAAGTGAACCCTCAACCAGTTAAAGGGAGAGATAACCAATTAAAGGAAGACTACTGTGTAGAGAAAAATGAAAACAGAAAGTTTGTAATCGGTTAGAGCCTTCTTTAATCAGCTAACACAGTTGTACACAATTGTAAGATAGTGCAAGGTAGAGAACCTATAATTAGTTAGAGCTGTTAGCTTTAAAATTATTATAGTTTTGATTATGACAAAATGATGAAATTTGCTTGAATATTATTTGAGTAATCTTTGACAAATTCTTAAAATGATTTAACTCCCATACATTTGTTCTTACATAGACACAAGCTTGATTCTTGAAGTTATTGAACTATATCTATAAGCTTGTATGACTTAAGTATATGAGTGCTTATGATTCCTATTCATTAAAGTTTGATTTAAAGATTAAAGGAAAATATAGATGCACTCATTAAGGGGGAGTTTTGAATATCTTTTTAATGATGGCAAAAAAGGAGAGAAGGAAAAGTAAGTTAAATTGAGTGTGATAGGTTTCCATGTTTAATTTATGTGTGTGATGCTTAGTTAGGATTTTATTGAATATTATGTGCTAGTTATTATGGATATTCAATATATCTTGCTTAGCTATTTTGGGCATTGTATATCTTGTTTAGCTGTTATGGATATGATAAATAGTTTATTACAAATCTTTAAAGAAAACTAGATGCATTGACTAAGGGGGAGCAACTCATTATGCATAAAGATTTGAAGCATTCATATTGAACATAGACATTGCACTTTTAATCTAGGAAGTGTTTTGTCATCATCAAAAATAAGAGAAAGAGAATGTTGACTCTATATGTTATTAATGATAGCAATATATTTTGTCATCATCAAAAATAAGAGAAAGAGAATGTTGACTCTATATGTTTTTGATGATAGCAAAATATTCTCATTCATTTGTGTCTAATGCCTTTACTTGAGTGTGCAGGAAAATTAATGTATGAAATTAATAAATCAATCTTTCAAAGAGTATATCAAAAGAAAAAGAGGGATAAAAATAACAAGATGTAACTGTCTAACAAGGAGGAAGCTTATTAGTGAAACAAGGAAGAATGTTAGTTGACCAAGTTTCAAATTGGAGGAATGGCGGGCTGCAGAGTTTGAGAAATAGAACCAACTTAGTCGATCAAGTCAGTCGACTAAGTGCTCTCTGCCAGAATCTATAACCTGAAATAGAACCAACTTAGTCGATCAAGTCAGTCGACTAAGAGCTCTTTGTCTGTAAATTGAACCAGAGCATTACAAGACAGATTAACGGCTAGAACTCATCCTCAACTGTTTCCAACGGCCATAAACTGTCAAATTGCCATCAAACTTATTTCTCCAAGTATAAAAAGGTCTTCTAATGGTTAAAAATCAGTTTTTTGAGAGAATTAAAGGCTTCCAAGTGATATAAAGCTGAAAAATCAAAAAATCTTCTCTGCACCTTATTGCACTTAAACGCCAATCTTTGTAATAGTTTTCAGCACTTCATCTTGTACCATCTAGATCAAGTAAGTGATCATAGGTACTTCTTTATTTCTTCTCTTCTTGTACACTTAGAGTGAGCGAGTCACTCTAAGGAATTTATTCAAACTTGGATTGCTCGATTGAGTGTAAAGGTTCCAACTTAGCCTAGAAAAGTTGGTTGTTGGGTTTTGGTTAATCCCGGTAAAAACCATTGTTGTAGGTTGTGGTTGAGCCTTTGAAAAACCACTTTGGGTTTTGGTTGAGCCCATGAAAAACCATTATGAAAGGTTGTGGTTGACCTTTTGAAAAACCACTTTAGGTTTTAGTTTAGCTAGTGAAAAACTAGTGTAAAAGGTTTTGGCTGAGCCTTGTAAAAACCATTGTAAAGCTTGGTGAAAGCTTGTGAATTTCACCGGTTATTAGTGAAATTGTTGAGAAAATCCTTGGTTGGATAATCAAGGTAGTGGCTGTAGGTCTTGGACCGAACCACTATAAATTGTTTTGCATTGTCTACTTTGTTTTCATTTTCTTTATGCTGGAAATTAGTTCATCATCTTGTCAAGAGCCGATTTGTGCTATTCACCCCCCCCTCTAGCACATATTATTGGGACCAACAAGTGGTATCAGAGCCTAATCCTCATTTTTAAGGCCTAACATCCTTATGGTAGATCCAAATGGCTCTAAAAAATCTATTGATGCTGAGGGTCAATGCATTAATATGCCTCCTCTATTTGATGGATCAAACTATCCTTATTGGAGTACTAGAATGTCCATTTACATTAGGGTAATTGACTATGAGATATGGGATGTCATTACTTATGGTCCTTTCATTCCAATGATTAGAAATTCAATAAATGGTGAGAAAACTCCCAAACATAGAAGTGGGTGGACAGAAGCTGAAATAAGGAAAGTTCAAATCAACTCTAGGGCCATGCATACCCTTATTTGTGCACTTGATTATAGAGAATATGACAAAGTATTCATGTGTAAAAGTGTCAAGGAAATTTGGCAAAAACTAGGAGAGTTATATGGAGAAACAAATATGGAAAAGGAATTGGAAGACAACTCTTGCGAGGATCAATGCTCAACAAGCAACATGGCAAATGGAGACAAGGAATCAAGTGAAGATGAATCCTCAAATCGAATTGTATTATGCTTCATGGCTCTTGAAGAGTTAAAGGTAACTTCTTCATCATGTGAACTTAATTCATGTGCTTTCAATGAATTACATGATGCTTTTGAGGATTTAGCTTTTGAGTTTGAGAAAATGAATATAAAGAACAAGAAAATCATTTCCACACTCGATGTTGAAAATGAATTTTTGATGAAAAAAAATTGATTTTGTAAAAGAAAATGAAAATTTGGAAAAGGATTTTAAAGCTTACCAAGAGCAAATTGATTTTTTGGAAAAAGGAAATTTTGACGTGAAAATAAAATTTGAAGATTTATTAAATGAGAAAGTGGAAGAAAGATCAAACCTGTGTTTGATGGCCAGAGATGATGAATCCGAGGTGTTTTATGCTTCTTGTGATATTTCAATTGATGAGCTGCAAAATGAATATGAATGTCTCTATGATGAGTTTGAAAAGCTTGCATCAAAATATAAAACTTTGAAAAGAAAAGCTGCATCTCTTGAAAATGATTTGGAAAAGATAAGACATGATTTCAACTCTGTTTTTAAGCAAAGAAATTTTTTGCAAATTGAATCAGAACTTTCAAAAACAGATTTTGAAAATCTACAATTGGAGTTGAAAAACAGAACAGATGCTTTACAAGCTGCAGTTGCTGAAAATACTGCTCTTAAGAATTTAAGAAAAGAATCATCAAGAAAGAGCACAAATTTCATAAGAAATGCTAATGATTTCTCCCCTAGATGCTTTGTATGTGATAAAACTAGACATTTATCCTATGATTGCTTTTAGAAACGAAATGTGCAGAAAATTAGAAAAATTTGGGTTCCAAAAGGAACTTTATGCAACGAGACTAACTTTCAAGGATCCAAAACAATTTAGATACCAAAGATCAAATGAAAAATGTCTCTTATAGGTGTGCTAGAGCAAAGAGGAACAATTCTTGAAGAATGGATGCTCTCTAGTCACACGTAAAGGAAAATGGGTGATTTCTATGCTAAATTTTTTAATGAGAATCTTGATTGCTTATTTATTGAATGTTTCATTCATTTGGCTTGGTTTTTAAAATTGTTTGCTTTTCTACATTGAAAATTTTAGTTGTCTATTCTTGCTTGAATATTAAGTGCATAATTCTTTTAGCTTTATTGATCAATCTTGGCTATGCAACCTGATTTGATATGATACATACTATAAGTTGCAAGGAAGTAAGAATCAAATGATTGAGTATGTACTTAGATTTGATCTTGAATATATTATCATTCTTGTTTTGAGAAAATTGTTTTATTAAGATTGATTGATTATGGAAAATTATGTCTATAAAATTTCCTCATGATTTATGACATTGTTTCTATACTACTTCTTTGAGGAAAAATGATTTTTGTGGATAATTTTGAAACATGAAAGGTTAGATAATGTGATAGAAATATGAGCATACTTGATGGGTTACACTCACACCTATTCAAGTAACCTAAAACAAGGAAAATTGAGTTAAAAAAAATTTGTCTTTGATTTCCTTGTGCTTAACATAAGTTGACCATTTGAACAATCTTGATTTACATTCTAGAACTTGCTTGAATAGTTCAAGATGGTTGACAATGAGCTTGAAAGTTTTAACTACTTTGATTGGTACTTTTAAAGCAAAATGAGCTTAAATGAGAAAAATGTTGCCATCCTTTAAGTTTAGAATGATTTATGAATTGAACAAGTGTATTTCATAATGAAAATACTCATGACTTGTTCTTATTGGATGTGCATGCTTGCTTGTTAGCTTGAATGGTCATAAGGGCATTTTTTGGAACATAATTGTGAGATATTTGCAAATGACCCTTGACATGCATATACATGATTCATTATGTCCATTACATATTTCATAAATCATTTAGAGCATAATGAAAGAAATTGAGTGACATTGAGCTCATGATTTTTCACAAAGCAAGTCCAATCTTGAATGTTTCAAGTTAAAAAGTTTGCAAAGAAAGATTAAATCTTTATCAATTGATTTTCTTGCGAAATCTTTTTATTCTCTTTGATTGAAATTAATTCTTTATTTTTAATGACACAGCATGATTGAGCGAACTTGATTTGATATATTTATATAAATTACACAAATTCGATGTTGCTTGGTATTTCTCTTATGATTGGTGAAATTGATTGAAAGGGATTTCTTAAGTATGATTTTAAGTGTGATAATTTAACATTGATGGATTTTTTTCAAGCAAAAGAACATATCTATTTGCAATGTTTGGCATCCTTGAGATTATAATGATTTTAATGATATATAACTTGAACAAGCATACCTTGTGTTGAAAATGTCATTATATCTTGTTCTTGTTACAAATGATTGCTTGAATAACCTCAAGGGCATTTTTGTCCATATGCTGAAACATTATAGAAAATGCTAAATTTGATGCTTATTATGCTTAAACATTGTTTAAATACTTGTTATACTTGTTATAAGTCATAATCACGCATCATGATGTAAATTGAATATGTTTGAGCATATTAAAGGCATGATTCTTCAAATGAGCATTTCAACATTTTAGCACTTGTGAACTAAAATACCCCATACTTTGATATGGTGATAAATAAAGTTGATCGAATGCAAATTGAGGTCAATTAAAATGTTTAGAAGTGATAAAAGATGAAAAGAGTAGTTTAGGATAAAATATTTCGCAAGTGAGAAAATAATAATAAAATAATAATAATTTTATTAGAGGAGAATTTGTGAGATAAAAGGCGATTTGGAAGTCAAGTGAGGCATAATAAGGCATTTTGGGTACCAAGGAGACAAGATAAAATTTTTAGAATAAAATAATATTTTATTAATGAAATAATATTAAAATATTAATATTTAGCTTCATGTCGAAATCAGTCATGAAGAAGGATCATATGGTTGATCCAAGTGGGGGAGAGGATGACAAGCCCGACTCTATAAAATATTTGTCATGACATTCATGTGATAAATAGCATGTTTGCATGCTAAGAGAGTCCCGAAAAATGTACAAAAGTCGGTATTGTACCTAGACGTACAACAAAGTTGATTTAAGCCACGAACTAGATCAAATAGAGAATTCACGATAAAATTAAGAATTTTGAAGTCCCAAAATGGTTTAATATGGTGATTCAGAGTTCGAAGATCAATTTGGAGTCAAACCGAAATTTTCGCTATCTAGGGGCAAAATGGTCATTTGCCACCTGGGGATAAAATGAGAATTTTAGAAAAGATTTTTTGGCCCCATTTGACTTATTGGAGTATAATTTGACTTATTGGAGTAAGATTTGAGGTTTATAAGTGAAAAATTTTAATTTCGGTATAATTTGGAGTAAAAAGGTAAAATGGTAATTTTGCCACCCCAGGGGCAAAATTGTAATTTTCCACCACCAGGACATTTTTCCAGCACATGGTCTTTCTTTATCCTCATTTTGACCATTGACTAATTGTGTGGTGGAGATAAAAAGGATTAAAATTTTAAAATTTTAAAAATGGATCAATAAGAAAATGCCATGTGTCATACCTTTATTATTTTATTGTTTCTTTATAAAAAGGCATAAAATCAGCCCATTTTCTTCATATGGCTGGCCAAGCAAGGAAGAGAGAGAAAGAGAGGAAGAACAAAGGGAAAAACAACAAAACCTAGGTGGAAATTCAAAGAAAAAGTGAAGAAATCAAGGAAACAAGCTAGGTAAGTTAGAATTTTTTTAGTTTTCCTTGATACCTAGCTTACCCATGCTTTTGTTCTTGATTTTCATGGTTGAATATTGAGTTATTATGATGAATTCAATTCTGAAAAATGGGTTAGGAGAGAGAAAGTTGTTAGATTAATTTGATTTTAAGTTATGTTAGTGTTTTAAGTTAGTTTAGCATATTTACAAACAAAACAACAAGAAAAGAATTTATTTTCTCCCACAACCCTTAATGGCCGAATTTACCATGTGTTGAGTGAGGATGAATTTGATTTTCATTCTAGGAGAATTGATTAAGAAATGATGAATTATGAGCCTAGAAAAATAATGGGAATTTTCGGAGTAAAAATATGAATTTTTACCCACTAGGGGTATTTTCGTAATTTGCTATCGAGACTGATAAATTGAATCTCATTCACAGTCACTAAGGTAATTTAAGTATAATTGGAGTGTAGAAGGTGAGAAGAATTGATTTGGAGTTAAATTGGAGATAATAGGCCGAATTAGGTCAGCACCGCATTTAAGCGGTAGTCAGATAAGTTGTATATCATATCATGCATCTATACCGAGCCTGAATTGATTTTTATAATGGTCAAGCATTGATGTGATGAATTATGTACTGTACATTATGGATAGGTGGTGAGCAAAGTACACTGGTAAAAGTACAGAGATTGTACTTGGAGACTAGGATTAGGAGTACATCGACTCCTAAAACAGTGAGTGAACTTATTATCGTCTTAATTATCTAGAGTAGTGTTATGCAATTGTGTGATTTTATGGAAAATGGGTTTAAATGGTAAATTGCTATGTTTTAGGAGAAATTGTAATTTTATAAAATGATTTTATAAATTTTCTGAAAAATTGAATACTGGTTTTGAAATAGAGTAATTGGAGACTGTCTGCTTGTGTTGCAAATTTATGGTTTTGAATTGAATGGCTTATGATAATAAATGAGCATAAATGGCTAAACTAATTTTGGTGTTAGAATTATTTATACTGTATATTCAACCTTGAGAGGCTAGGTTGCAATAAATTGCCATGTCATGCTAGAATGAATTTTATTGATTGGTGGATTATATATTAATTATTCACTGCAGAGGGGGTTCCGTGGACCAGCCTATTAGAGGGGCACGGTAAACTCAAGTATATTCTTACCCCAAACGGAGAGGGGCGTAGGGTATCTCCTGGGGTAAAGCTTAGAGTTCATTTCACGCTAAACCACCACGTGAAGGAGAACTCAGCCAACGCCAAGGAACAGTTGTATTTTCTCAAACTAAAAATATATTTTAAGTGTATACTGTAAAACCTGACCCTATAAACACATGTCATGACATACATGCACTGAGTAGCATGTTATTACGCTAGAAAAGCACCTAAAATAGACGAAACCCGATATTGTACCTAACGGTACACTTAAATTGATTTAACCTCGAACTAGTTCAAATAGGAATTGTAGGATGAAATTTAATATTTTATAGTCCAGGAATGACTAAAAATGATTGTTCGGAGTTCGAGGGTTCATTTGGGGTAAAATTGGAATTTTTGATATTCAAGGGCAAAATCATCATTTTGCCACCTAAGATAATAATTTGATCATGGAGTGAAATTTTTGACCAAGATTAACTATTTGGAGTATAATTTAATGATAGGAAGTGAAAAAGTTTAATTCTGGTGATTTTTGGAGTGTAGGGGCAAAATCGTAATTTTGCCACCCACGGACAAAATTTGAGATTTTGAGAGAATTTAGATCAAATTTGACAAATTGGAGAATGGTATGAGTATAAGGGATGAAAAATATGTCTATGGGCAATTTTTCAATTTTTGGGGCAAAAATGTAATTTTTGACTTTTACGGGGGCAAAAGTGTAAATTTCAAAAATTACTCCACCGAGACTTTGGATGAGTCTGAGAATTTTATCTAAGCTATGAATATATGAGACAAGTGTATGGTGAAAATTTGGAAACAAATGGATGAAATTTTAAAAATGGGCCAATGGGAAAGTGACATGTGGCATTTTTTAATGATATAATATTATTTTAATGAAAAGTCAGCCCATTTAAACCCAAATTTTAAGTGCTGGCCGGCCATAAGGAAGAACAAGAGAGGAAATAGAGAGGAAAGGAAGAAAAAAAGAAAAACCAAAGAGAAACAAGAAAATTCAAAGGGAAATTCGCGGTTTTCGACCGTTTACGCGTCTAACGGTAAGATTTTTCGATTTTAGCTTGATTTCTACCTTTCCTATGCCTTTATTTCCATTTAGCATGCTTGAGGAGAGAGATCAAAAAGTGATATCAAGGGCTGGACGAAATTCTAGGGGAGAGAAATTGAAATTTTTAGGTTTTGATTTTTAGTTAAATTGATAGTTTTAGTTAGTTAAATGTGTTTAGAAATTAAATTGGGCAAGAAATCATTAAATTTTCACAATACCCACTCTTGGCTGGATGCTCAATGCTGTACAATGATGATGAATTGATTTTATTCTAAGGGAAATGAAGAGAAAATGATGAAAAACGATTAAACGTGATAGAAAAACAAAGTAGAAAATTAACCGAGTTAATGTCCCATTTTTGGCCGAATTTTCCAAGGAAGGGAGTGAGCTGATTTTGTTGTTTTTAGAAGGTTATTGGCTGATATTTAATGGTTAGAAATGTTGGAGAGAGAATGGGATGATTTAGAGCTAAAATGGAGCGCGTTAGCAATTTATCGGGCAAAGTGCCAAAAATAGGTTAATACCGCGTTTAAGCCGTTTTAGGCTATTGCATTTCATACCATGCATTAGTATAGGATTTAAGTTAATTATATAGTGATTTAGCATCAATGTGATGAATTGTGTAAATTTTTGTAATGTGTCTAGGAGGAGAGCCTTCCGGAAAAGGCAAAGAAGTCGTACCCGACGAGTAGTGATCGGGGCGCTTAGAAAGCTTTTAGTTTGTACAAACGGTGAGTAAACTTATTATTATTGTAAATTATCTAGAGTTTATTTTAAATGCCCTTTATGTATTTTATGAAATGAGAACGAGATTAAAACGGGATTTTTGATGTTTTAGGAATAAATGTGACAAATAAAAATATATTGTATTGATTATGAAATTGAGTAATTGGAGGCTGCAAATTGACTTGAAAAATATATATTTTCCTAGGAATGGCTTATGAGAAATGAGTATATGTGGCTATATTTTGTGAGTGCATTTGGGAAATTTATGTAAGTTGGTTTTACTATGCAGGCTGGATAAATAAATAAAAGCCACGTTATACTGTCGAAATTTTATTAAAATTGGTGGGTTAGTCACTGCAGTGACGGGTTTCCGTGGACTGCCTATTAGAGGGGCACGGTAAACCCAGTTATATAGTTACTCCGGTTGTAGAGGCGAGGAGGGTAACTCCCGGGGTAGTATTAGAGCTCACTTCACGTCGAACCCCCACGTGAATGTGTAACTCGGCCAACGCCAAGGGACGGCTTGTTTTAAAAATAAAAATGTGTTTCACGTGTGAATATTTTAACACCCTTGGCGGACTCGGTTAGATGCCTCGGCCAAGGTATCCCCGAGGATTAGTTTTGGCTTGAGCCTTGTTTTAATAAAAGACATAAGCCTTAACAACTGTTTTGGTAAATTACAAATATTTTATGGTTTAAGAAATAAATTGAAAACATTATGAAATGGGTTGAAATTTGTTGTTTAAACTTGCCTCCATTTTACTCGCCTTTAGATATTTATGATAATGTCTGTTTACTCATTGGGATTGCAAAATCTCACCCAACTCCTTTCCACCCATTTCAGGTTCAGTATAGACTGTAGATAGCTGATCTCATCGAGGACTACCATTGGATCTGCATTTTCCAAACCGTAGGTTCACAGTCCTCTTTACTTTTGTTTATTCGGGGGCCCTCTTGTTATTGTAAATTAAATTAAATATTTTGGCTTACTGTATTTCAGTATGTATAAATTTATTTAGCTTTTACGCTATAAAAATTATTCACGTATAACTCTATAAATATTGTTTTATAAGAAAATAGAATATTTTCCTTAATATTTCTTTTATTTTCTTATTATATTCAAATAACCGTAATTTCGTTTTAAATGAAGATTTTAGACTTTTAAACTCATTTTGAATATGAATTATGTGTTTTGTACTTGTATATTACGTTTTAGCCAGTTTCAAAATTTTTGAGAAAAAAATGATCGAAATACCCCTTTGTGGTGAAAATTTTATTTTGATTGTTTTTTATCTAAAATAGTGTATATTCTCTAAAAACTCGATATTTAACAACGATTGCTCATAGGAAAAGAAAGAAACTGATATGTAAGCCTTGCGGGGTTCCGGTTGGCATTCCGGATTATGAGTGTCAATCGGGGACGTCGCGGCAATTGTCATGGGCTTGAGGGAGGTTCCGAGTCGTGACATATACGAAATTTTAACAACCTTGGCGGGCTCGATTGGATGCCCTACGCAAGGTATCACCGAGTATGAGTTTTGGCACAAGCCAAAGTTTTAAAAAATTCATAAGCCAAGTTGATTTCTCGATTTATATGGATTGATTTTATTTGATTGAATTGAGTTGAAAGGTAATGAAATTATAGTATGATAACTTATTTTAATTGTCTCCATTTACTCGACTTTAGATAGTTTAGATGGTATCTGTTTACTCACTGGGATTTTATAATCTCACCACCCTCATTTCTTCACATTTCAGGCTCGAGGAATTCCATAGTTAGCTGACTTTGACAGGGATCTTCATTTGGACTCGAATCGGTAAAAGCTTCCAGCTTCCGATGCATTTTGGATAGATGTGGGCCCACGTGTCATTGTAAAAGAAATTTTATGCTTTGGTTATTTGCTTTATAGTATATATGAATATAATTAACATTTACGCTATAAGAATTATGTACCGATAGTTTTATGAAAATTATTTTACAAAAAATTAGTTTATTTTATTGAATATTTTTATTATATTCAAATGGTCAAATTTTCACTTCAAATGAACGTTTTAGATACTTAATTTGTTTTTAAATTATTAAATATATATTTTCTGCTTGCCTACTACATTTTTAGCAAGTTTCGAGGTTTTCGACAAAAATGATGAAAATGCCCTTGTGAGCCAGAAAACAATATGTTATGTTCTAATTTGGAAATAATTTGAAATCCTTCGAATTTTGATATTTGATAACTATTGCTCACCGGGGAAGTGCAAAAGCTTATACGAGAGCCTTGCGAGGTTTCGATCGACATTCGGGGTGAAGAATGTTTGTCGAGGCCTCTCGACGGTTGTCACGAGCTCAATGGGGAGTTCCGAGTCGTGACAATTTAGATTGGTATCAGAGTATGGTTTAAAGATCAGATATTTTGATTTTAAAGCATTGGATTTTAAAGTCTTTGGTTTTAAAGTTGTTTTAAGGAATCTACACTGACACTGCGTGGCCCCAAGTCCAGTTAAGCTATGATAAGTTAAGTTAAGTTAAGTTAGGTTAGATTGAATAGAATGTATGCATCTAAATATAGAAATCTACCTACTTTTGAGATGCATAAATAATTAAACAATTACTATATGATTGCATATTGGTTTTGAGGTGCACTGGTGACATACACACCATGTCTAGAATAGGTGGTAGTCTCGATAGCTCTCATAGTGATAGCGAGGGATCTCTAGATTCTACGGCTAGAAGCAAATGACACCCTGATACAAGTGATTCGGAAGGTGGTCCATCTCGAATTCCTAATAATAGAATTCCTCTAAACTTAGCAGAATGGGTTCATAATAAGGAAAGCTTTGAGAGTAGCCAGAATTTTGAAAGTGAGAGTAGCTCCAATATTCTAAAAACTAAAATAGATTTCCTTTTGAAATAATCCGAAGAGTACCATAGAGAACATACGAGGAAGGCAATTGCAAGGGGAGATATTTGTCTTAGGAAAGGGGTGAACGTTGTACGCCATTTTCCTCTTGGATGTGGAAGAAATGCTGCACCGGTGAGTGCCGAGGAAATTAGGAGAAGACAACAAGCTTGGATTGAAAAGCAAAGAAAAAAATCTCAAGATGAGGAAAACCTGGAAGAGGATCTTCAGGAGGACTCAGAGTAGAATCTTCCGATAAGATCAAATTAAGATGATGATCCCAAGGACATGTAATATTTTTGTAGGATTTTACAGTACCTTAACTCTAAGTAGATGTTGTGTAAAAGAGATAATAATGATCTGTACAAATAAGTAAAAATAGTTTGGCTTTTAAAAGTATATGACTAGAATGTATTGTAAAATGACTATTTAAGTAACTGAAGGTATATGGGAATCTTTAGTGTGATAGAGATAAATTAGTAATATAATTATTGAGGAAGGTTATAGAAGGAAGCAATAAGGTTATAAATGACATTTGGAATGGATAATGTGATTACGTTAATGATTGTAATTTAAGCATGAAGGGGATTATTCAGTGATGTTATGACATTATGAGGTAATAGTTGGACACAAATATAACCCAATGAAGTTAAATTATGGTATATGGGGAATATAAAATTTTGATTTAGTAAGGATTGCGAGAATAGGGTGAAGAGGAAGCTGAGCTGTTTTCGTAGTTAATTATATCGAAAGTCAATAAATTAATGGAGTACAAGACAAGAAGGATAATTAGATAGAGATGACAATAAATTTGAGAAAAGTTGTAGATAGTAAGCAACTTATGTGTGGAGTGGTATATGTATCATGAATTTATTACACTGTATGGAAAGGATGTTTTGAGGTGGAATTTTATGAATGTTGATAAAAGTCAAAAGATGACATGAGATGAAA
>NC_030851.1:25050600-25058557 GCF_000208745.1 Theobroma cacao
AACTAAAAATAAGTAAATTATAATTGAAAATTGAGGACTTAGCTAATATTTAATAACAAAATTAGAGTAAAATAATTTTATAAAATAGAATTATCACACCCCCAAACTTAAGATTTTGCTAGTCCTCGAGCAAAAGAAAATTATAAAAAGAAAACTAAAACATAAAAAAAAATCCTTAAATGAGAGATAGAAATACCAAATCATGATTTCCTAATTTTTCCTCAGAAATTAACTCAAATTCCAACTTAAGGTAACATACAGCTAATTCTTAAATTCATGCATCAATTCAAGTGAAAACTTATTTTTCGAATGGACTTCCTCTGTGTGTGTGAATGCTCTCTTACAAAGAATATCATGCAATTCGGATTAGTTTTATGTTACTAGGATCCCATAAGTTTGCTTTTCATCTCTCTCTCCACTAATGTAGATTAACACTTATTCAAGGATCAATAGGTCTTTATCAAGCTTGTAATGTAAGGCTAGGGTCAAGGTATGATAAAGGATATATTTAGACTCAAATTCACCCTAAGCACTTAATCAATCTAGATCATATAAAGAGCTCAAGTTTTTTTTTTTTTTGTATAGCACCCCCAAACTTGAAGTAAACTTTCCTTTGTACAACACACTTTATTTCTTTTCTTTTCCCTTTTTTTTTTTCAACCCCCAAACTTATTTTTGACCATTATAGACTAGGGGTAATTTTAGTAACAACCTTCACTTTTTGTGTTTTTTTTTTTTCCACACCTTTCTCCCTCAATTTATCTTTAAGCTCAAATCACTCTTTAGAACGATTAACATACTTAAGGGGTGAGAGGTTCAAATTGCTGGAATTAAATAAACAGGACAAGACTAATATAACTGTGCGATTACAAAGAAAAGGTAAATTAGGCTCAAAAAGGGTGACTAAGGATAAATATAACAAGGTAGGCTCAAAAAGGCTCAAACGATCCAAAGATGGCCTAAATCACTTCCTATCCTAAATGTTATCTAAGATTTCACCTCGAGAGAGAATCAAACAAATTCTAGAATTCTTGACTCCACTATACTTTTTCATCAATATAAAATTTCTCTAAATCACACATAAATTCTAAGTAAAAGAGTATAGTGCTTCAAATTATTGGAAGTCACATTCTAAAATAAAGCTAACACAAGAATATCACATAAAATTAAATCATAACTATATGCTTCCCAAAAGCTAAGAATCAAAAGATAATTAAAATATCATCCTAAGATTGGGACAATCAAGAATAAGATATAACTATCTCAATTTTTTTTTTTAACACAACAAAACATGCAAATCACAAATAAAACATGTAAATAAACTAACAAAATTCTAAACTACTCCCCCAAACTTGGAATGAACATTGTCCTCAATGTGATAAAAGAAAATAAAAGACAAGGGACAAGAATACTCCCCTCACTCCGAATCAGTTTTTTTGACTTGCAAAAAGGGAAAAGAATATATAATAATAATAATAATAATAATAATAAAGTAAAATAATAATAAAATAAAAATAAAAATAAAAATAAAATAAAATAAACCAAAACTGAGTAAGGTTAAGAAGCTTGGGTTGCCTCCCAAGAAGCGCTTCATTTATAGTCTTCGACTGGATTGTCTTGGACTCTAGGCCGTATCAAGCAAGTGAATTGAGGACTGTTGACGATTAATTTTACCTCCCCAATAATGCTTTAATCTTTGTCCATTGACTTTAAATTTTCGACCATCTATCCCTCTAACTTCGATCGCTCCATGTGGGAATACCTCATTGATAATAAAAGGACTAGAGCACCTTGATTTGAGCTTTCTCAGAAATAATTTTAAGAGAGAATTATAAAGCAACACTGCTTGTCCTGGCTCAAAGCTTCTTGCCAATATCTTCTTATCATGCCATTGCTTCATTTTCTCTTTGTAGAGTTTGGCATTCTTATAAGCTTGAAGGCGAAATTCATCAAGCTCATTTAACTGCAACAACCTTTGCTCACCTGCTGCTTGTAGATCAAAATTTAACTTCTTGACAGCCCAATAAGCATTGTGTTCAAGTTCCACCGATAAGTGACAAGCTTTGCCAAAGACCAACTTATATGGAGACATACCAATCGGGGTCTTGTAAGCAGTCCTATATGCCCACAGTGCATCATCCAATCTCTTGGACCAATCTTTTCTTGTGGGACACACGGTTTTCTCCAAAATCCTCTTGATTTCGCGATTCGATACTTCTGCTTGGCCACTAGTCTGAGGATGGTACGTAGTGGCAACCTTATGTTTAACTCCATATTTTGCCAAAAGGGCATCACAATATTTGTTGCAAAAGTGACTTCCCTCGTCACTAATGATTGCCCTTGGAGTGCCAAATCGAGTGAAAATATTTTTCTTGATGAAATTCATGACCACCTTCGAATCATTATGAGGAAAGGCTGCTGCTTCAACCCACTTGGAGACATAATCCATAGCTAGCAAAATGTATTTGTTGTTATATGAGGATATGAACGGACCCATGAAGTCAATACCCCATACATAAAAAATTTCTATCTCCATGATGTTGTTGAGAGGCATCTCATTTCGCCTTGAGATATTTCCCACCCTTTGGCACCTGTCACAATGCAATACAAAATTATGAGCATCCTTAAATAATGTAGGCCAATACAAACCTGATTGGAGGACTTTAGCAGCAGTCTTTATTCCTCTAAAATGTCCTCCATAATCTAAAAAATGGCAATGGTGAAGCACACTTTGAATCTCTTCCTCCGAGATGCATTTTCTGAACATCTGGTCTTTACACTGTTTGAACAAGTAAGGCTCATCCCAAAAATAAATTTAACATCATGCAAAAATTTCTTTTTCTGATGAAAATTTAAATCAAGGGGAATAATATTACTTACCAAATAGTTTACAAAATCAGCATACCAAGGAAATGATTTCTTACCAACTTGAAGGATTTGTTCATCAGGAAACGTTTCTTTGATTATGGTCGAATCCTTACCTTGAGCTTCAATTTCTAATCTTGAGAGGTGGTCTGCAACTTGATTTTCTGTTCCTTTTCTATCACGAATCTCAAGATCAAATTCTTGAAGTAAGAGGATCCATCTTATCAATCTTGGCTTAGCATCTTTCTTGGCAATCAAATACTTGATTGCTGAGTGATCAGTGTACACTATCACCTTTGTCCCCACGAGATAGGAGCGAAATTTGTCAAAAGCAAAAACCACAGCTAAGAGCTCTTTTTCTGTCGTGGTATAATTTTTCTGAGCCTCGTTCAAAGTCTTGCTAGCATAATCGATGGAATGGAAGATTTTATCCTTCCTTTGTCCCAAAACAGCTCCCATCGCATAATCACTCGCATCACACATTAGCTCAAAAGGAAGAGTCCAATCGGGACTAATTATGATAGGTGCAGATATTAATCTTTTCCTCAATTCATCAAAAGCAACAAGACATCCATTATCAAACTTAAATGGCACATCTTTCTCTAATAAATTGCAAAGTGGTTTAGAAATTTTTGAAAAGTCCTTAATAAATCTTCTACAAAAACCAGCATGACCAAGAAAACATCTAATACCTTTGACATTTATTGGAGGTGGTAATTTCTCAATTGCTTCAATTTTTGCTTTATCTACCTCAATGCCATTACTAAAGATCTTGTGACCAAGAACAATACCTTCTCGCACCATAAAGTGACATTTCTCCCAATTGAGCACCGAATTTGTCTCTTCGCACCTCTTGAGTACCCTAGCAAGATTTAAAAGACAATCATCAAAATTATTTCCAAAGATTGAGAAATCATCCATAAATACCTCCAGGCATTTTTCCACCATGTCTGTGAATATGGCCATCATGCATCGTTGAAAGGTGGCAGGTGCATTACATAATCCAAATGGCATTCTTCTAAAAGCAAAGGTGCCATAAGGACATGTAAATGTAGTCTTTTCCTGATCTTCAGGAGCAATAGCAATTTGGTTATAGCCACAATAACCATCTAGAAAACAATAATATTCCTTACCAGCCAAGCGAATTAACATTTGATCAATGAATAGAAGAGGGAAGTGATCTTTCCTTGTAGCTTTGTTGAGCTTGTGGTAGTCCATGCACATTCTCCATCCAATCACCGTTCTTGTTAGAATGAGCTCATTATTGTCATTGGCCACCACAGTCATTCCTCCTTTCTTAGGAACACATTAAACTGGACTTACCCATGAGCTATCAGAGATAGGGTAGATTATTCCGGCATTCAACCACTTGATGATTTCCTTCTTGACCACTTCCTTCATGATGGGATTCAATCTTCTTTGTTGTTCAATTGTGGCTTTGTGATCTTCCTCAAGAAGAATTTTGTGCATGCAAATAGAAGGGCTAATTCCCTTAATATCAACTATGGTCCACCCTATTGCTTTCTTGAATTCTCTAAGTGTTCGCAATAACTTCTCCTCTTGCAAACTAGTAAGAGCATCAAAAATAATAACTGGAAGAGTGGAAGATTTTCCAAGAAAAGCATACCTCAAGTGTACTGGTAGAGGTTTGAGTTCCAAAGTAGGTGGCTCCTCAACAGAAGGCTTAGAAGTTGGCACCAAAGAAGCTGAAATATCTAAAGACTCAAATTGATGATTAGTTCTAAATCTGGAGTGAGCATTCAACAAATTTGAATATTCAATAAACTCATCATCATTCCTATCAGAGTTAGCGATTAAACATGCTTCAAGAGGATCATTGGGATTTTCTTCTAAGAAAACATCATGTGTCAAATTGTTCACTACACTCACAGAAAAACAGTCTTCAGATGTCATAGGCAATTTTAAAGCTTTGAAAATATTAAATGTTACCTATTGGTCTTGAACTCTCAAAGTAAGCTCACCTTTTTCAACATCAATTAAAGCTCTAGCAGTTGCTAAGAATGGCCTCCCAAGAATGATTGGAATTTGCCTATCTTCTTCCATGTCAAGAATTATAAAATCAACTGGAAAAATAAATTTATCTACCTTGACAAGAACATCTTCAATAATTCCCCTTAGGTACACATAAGAACGATCAGCCAATTGCAAAGTTACAGAAGTGGGTTTGCATTCTCCCAAACCCAGTTTCTCAAAAATTGACCAAGGCATTAAATTGATACTTGCACCTAAATCACTCAAAGCTTTTGTAAAAAATAAATTACCAATAGTGCAAGGGATTGTGAAACTACTTGGATCTTTGAGTTTGGGTGGTAGCTTGTTTTGGAGAATTGCACTACACTTTTCTGTAAGGGAGACAGTTTCAAACTCACCTAACTTTCTCTTTTTCGAGAGGATGTCCTTCAAGAACTTGACATAACTAGGCATTTGTTCCAGAGCTTCAGCAAAAGGAATATTTATGTGTAATTTCTTGAAGACATCAATGAACTTCTGAAATTGCTTCTCAAGCTTTTGCTTTTGGAGCCTTTGGGGAAAAGGTGGTGGAGAATGGATGACTTGAGAAACTCCTTGATTTTCAGCCTTGACCTTCTCTTTCTGTTCGACTTCACTTTCTTTCTCACAAATTCTTTCATTATCAACATGTTCATTCTCAGGTTCAACTACTTTTTCATTCACCCCTTCAATCTCTTTTCCATTCCTTAAGGTGATTACTTGGCATTTACCTTTAGGATTGATTTGTGTGTCACTAGGTAAGGAACCTTGAGGTCTACTATTGACAGAATTTGCAAGTTGTCCCACTTGAGTTTCAAGATTTCTCAAGGATGCTCCAAAGCTTTGAATTATCGCATCATTCTTGGATATATACTGCAAAAGCAGTTCTTCCACTTAGGGCTTCTTTTCAGGAAGTGGTGGTCTAACTTGCTGTTGAAATCCCGAAGGCATTTGGGTTTTGGATTGAAAGGCCCTGCATTGTTATTCCATGAAAAATTTGGATTGTTTCTCCAACCAGGATTATAAGTATTAGAATATGGGTTGTTCTGCTGTCTGTTAAAGTTCCCCACAAACTGAACTGATTCAGAATTGTATGGACATTGATCATTTGAATGGCAATCCCCACACATCTCACAAATTGAATTTTGAACTGCATGAACTCCCATTGTGTTGATCTTTTTGGACAGTGTAGCCACTTGCGCAGCTAAGTTGCTCATTGCATCAATTTCATAGGCTCCAACAGCTTTTCTCGAACCCGACCTTTCTGAAGGCCATTGATAATTATTTGAAGCCATCTCTTCCAATAAATTATATGCATCTGCAGCATTCTTACTCATCAATGCCCCACCAGCAGCAGCATCAATTGTGGTTTTAATTGACCCAATCAGCCCATTGTAGAATGTCTAAACTTGCAACCAATCAGAAAGCCCGTGATGTGGGCATCTTCGCAGTAGTTCTTTAAACCTCTCCCAAGCTTCATACAAGGACTCACCATCAAATTGTGTGAATGAGGTGATATCGTTCCTCAACTTTGCAGTCTTTGCAGGCGGAAAGAATTTTGCGAGAAACTTTTGAGCCAACTCCTCCCATGTAGTGATAGACCCATTAGGCAGTGAATTAAGCCAACTTTTTGCTTTATCCCTCAGAGAGAATGGAAACAGTCTCAGTCCAATAGCATCATCAGTTACTCCATTGTATTTAAAAGTATCATAAATCTCTAGAAAATTTACTAAATGAGCATTAAGATCATCACTGGGTAACCCACCAAACTGAACTAAAGACTGAATCATCTGACTATAGGCTGGTTTGATTTCAAAATTATTCGCATTGATGGAAGGTCTCCTAATGCTTTGGTGCAAACCTTGCAATAGAGGAACTGCATAATCTCGCAATGCTCTATTTGCTTCGGGAACCACATTAATGGCATTATTACCATTATTAATGTTATCCTCAGCCATTGTCTGATTTGAAGCTGTAACTTGTAAATTCTCCCTTCGACGTCTTCTGAAAGTTCTTTCTACCTCAGGATCAAAGGGAACAAGATTCAAATTGTTTCTTCTTTGCATACAATAACCAAAGATATCTACAAGAAAACAAAATCTAAAATTAAAACAAGAAAAATAAAATTTGAAGTAAGACTAAATTGCTTGGTATTAGTATTAGTAATAAATCTAGAAAAAATTCACCAGCAACGACGCCAAAAACTTGCCAGTTAAAATCCTACTACGCAAGTATACGTATCGAATAATAGCATATTAGCAAGTAGAGTATCGATCCCACAGGGAATTGATCTAAAACTTTACTAAGTACTAAAATTAAAACAATTCAATCTTATACAAACAATCAAAATTAAGTAATTAACTAAAACTGATTAACTGAAATTAAAACTAATAAGAAAAATCAAAATAATAATAATCTTGAGAAAATATCAAATTAAACAAACCTAGGATTACAATATCCCTCACACTTCATCTAAATCTTACCTCTCTTCCTTAACTTATTTCAATGGGTTGAATTGCTAACCTAGAGTCCTAAATTATTTATAAAGGTCTCCTGACTCGTCCTATAAAATTATCTATTTTAATCAAAACACTATATCCCTATGTGAATTGAAATTAAAACAGACTCATTAAGTTCATGCTCTAATCTGGCTACATATGGCCTATAGGTATATCCCTATCCTATACGCAAATCAATTAATTTGATCATATGATATCCCAATTTTAGTTTACTCTAAACTCCCTTTCCCAAGTTTGTTTAGGTTCCTAGATCAATTTAATTGGTGATCAGGCAATTAAAAGCATTAAGAACAAATTGAAATAAACAATTCAAATTCCATTAAAATAAGTAGGAAAGAGATTAAAAACTTAAACTACATGTGAGTTCAATTGCAATCCTAGAGAAAGAAGTTTAGCTACTCATAATTGCAAAATAAAATAACATTGTATAAAATTCAACCATTAAAAGTATCAAGATAAAAGCTAAGGAAGAAAACAAAACAATATTCTCCGCCTTGATCTTCAAGTTTCAGCCTCAACTTCTAGTTTCTTGAATCTCCCAAAGGTTGTCTTCCTCTCTTTTT
>NC_030851.1:25065404-25168375 GCF_000208745.1 Theobroma cacao
TTTGTGTTGAGCTTATGATTTCTTAAGGGGGAGTCAATCATTGTCATTGATATCATAACGAATTAAGATTTTCAACAACAAGGTTTGGTGAGAATTCAACATTGGTGTTCTTCACTATCGGTAACATCTTTCTAAACACCACAATAGATATTGTGCCTTATATCGCTTCTCACTTAAACTTGAATGTTGAAATGCATAATTGGTATCAAGCCTTAAGTTTTCTCAATTAGTGTCTAGCTTTAAAATTAGCATCAAGCTTTATAATTGTCTCTTCTCTCTTGAGCTTTAAAATCATCCTATCTTTATTAAATGTTTTGAGCCTTGAAGTTGATATGCTTGAAATGCTTAGTGATATGGGAAGTCTTTACTAGTGCTTTACCGATTGATATAATGAGCTTTAAAATGATTCCATCTCTCATAATTGATATTGTGCTTTTACAAAGGAGCAGATTTTACTTATATCTATTAATTGGTTTATCGAGCTTTAACACTTGGTATTGGAGTTGAAATATTGCTTATGTGCTTATTGAACATCTTTATGCTTATCTTTCTTGAACTTCATAAGTGTTATTTTTCTTAGTGACATGGCTGAGGATATTAAATGCATATATATGATGACTTGGTGACTTTGTGGTTACATATCCATGGTCTTAACGCTTATATTCTTGATGGACTTTCCTAACCATTGTTTCTTGCGCTCAAGTGTTTAATGCTCACTCTTCTTAACCTTTTTGATATAACAAAAAAGGGGAGAAAGTTTATGAGCAACTTTAATTTTATGCATATGTTGAGGGGGAGATTTTAAAATCATTTCAAATGCAAATTATGCTCATAGTTTTGTCATGTCAAAAAGGGGGAGATTGTTAGCTTTAAAATTATTATAGTTTTGATTATGACAAAATGATGAAATTTGCTTGAATATTATTTGAGTAATCTTTGACAAATTCTTAAAATGATTTAACTCCCATACATTTGTTCTTACATAGACACAAGCTTGACTCTTGAAGTTATTGAACTATATCTATAAGCTTGTATGACTTAAGTATATGAGTGCTTATGAGTCCTATTCATTAAAGTTTGATTTAAAGATTAAAGGAAAATCTAGATGCACTCATTAAGGGGGAGTTTTGAATATCTTTTTTAATAATGGCAAAAAAGGAGAGAAGGAAAAGTAAGTTAAATTGAGTGTGATAGGTTTCCATGTTTAATTTATGTGTGTGATGCTTAGTTAGGATTTTATTGAATATTATGTGCTAGTTATTATGGATATTCAATATATCTTGCTTAGCTATTGTGGGCATTGTATATCTTGTTTAGCTGTTATGGATATGATAAATAGTTTATTGCAAATCTTTAAAGAAAACTAAATGCATTGACTAAGGAAGAGCAACTCATTATGCATAAAGATTTGAAGCATTCATATTGAACATAGACATTGCACTTTTAATCTAAGAAGTGTTTTGTCATCATCAAAAATAAGAGAAAGAGAATGTTGACTCTATATATTTTTGATGATAGCAATATATTTTGTCATCATCAAAAATAAGAGAAAGAGAATGTTGACTCTATATGTTTTTTATGATAGCAAAATATTCCCATTCATTTGTGTATAATGTCTTTACTTGAGTGTGCAGGAAAATTAATGTATGAAATTAATAAATCAATCTTTCAAAGAGAATATCAAAAGAAAATAAGGAATAAAAATAACAAGATGCAACTGTCTAACAAGGAGGAAGCTTATTGGTGAAACAAGGAAGAATGTTAGTTGACCAAGTTTCAAATTAGAGGAATGGCGGGCTGAAGAGTTTGAGAAACAAAACCAACTTAGTCGATCAAGTCAGTCGACTAAGTGCTCTCTGCCAGAATCTGCAACTTGAAATAGAACCAACTTAGTCGACCAAGTCTGTCATGACCCGGTACTCTCCTCGAGGTCGTGACAACCGTCGCGGTATCTCGATAGACATTCATTACCCGGAATGCCGACCAAGACCCCGCAAAGCTTAATATCAATATCTCATTTCCCCCGTGAGTAACCGCTGCTGAAAATCATGTTCTAAAAGATTTTAAGCTGTTTCCAACTCAAAACAAATAAAATAATAATTTTCGTCTCACAGAGGTATTTTAGTCATTTTTTCCCCAAAAATTCAAAACTAGCTAAAATGTAATAGACAAGTACAAAACACATAATTCATAATCAAAAATGAGTTTTAAAGTCTAAAATCTTCATTTAAAACAAAATTACGATTATTTGGATATAATAAGAAAATAAAAGAAATATTAAGTAAAATATTCTATTTTCCTATAAAACAATATTTTTAGAATTATATGTAAATAATTTTTGTAGCGTAAAAGTTAAAGAAATTCATACATACTATAATACAGTAAGCCAGAGTATTTAATTTAATTTACAATAACAAGTGGGCCCCCGAATAAACAAAAGTAAAGAGGACTGTGAACCTACAGTTTGGAAAATGCAATTCCAATGGTAGTCCTCGATGAGATCAACTATCTATAGCCTATTCTGAGCCTGAAATTGAGAGAAATGAGAATGTGAGATTATAAAATTCTAGTGAGTAAACAAACATCATTCAAAAAATCTAAAGTCAAGTAAAAGGAGACTATTAAAACATTTCATCTAAATATGTTTTTCATAACATAAATACTCATTTCATTTAAATAATCAACATGGCTTATGAGTATTTTAAAAACTTGGCTCCTGCCAAAATCATTCTTGGAGATACCTTGGTCAAGGCATCTACACCAAGGTTGTTAAAAATTTCGTATACACATAAACAAATTATTAGTTTGAAAAACACAACCGTTCCTTGGCATTAGCGGAGTTCATCATCACGAGGTGGTTCGGCGTGATGTGAACACTATCCATACCTCAGGAGATACCCTACGCGTCTCTCCAACGAGGTACATATATATATCTGGATTTCGTGCCCCTCTAATAGGCTGGTCCACAAAATTCGCCCACTGTAGTAAGCTAAACCCACCATACAATAAAATTTTGACAGCATGATAGGGCTAACAAAATACTACCCAGCCTGCAAGGGTAAAATAAAACAATTCATACAATTCATAAAACACAACTCAGCCAGTCATGCCAACACAATAACAATATAACATAAGCCATCAATTTCCAATCATAAATTTACAACATACCGGTGGTCTCCAATTACTCTATTTTCAAAATCGTTATTTCGTTTCAAGACAATTTATAAAATCTTTTCATTTAAACACATTTTTGTTAATAAAACCTAAAATTAGCCATTTAACTCATTTTTCATAAAATTTCACCAAAACCGAGTTAAAAGATACTTTAGATAATTAAAATGATGATAAGGTTACTCACAATGTCTAGAGTGAGGATTTTCGAAGTACTCAGATTACTGGTCCTCGGGTGCAATTCCTTTGCCTTTATCGGAGGACTCATCACCTTGACACAGTACAAAATCGAGAAACTTACTTCATTGGTACTAAATTGAAATTAAACTAATTTAGACTACTAATGCATGATATGGAATGCAAAATGCACTGGTAACCATCTAAATTCGGTATTGGCCTAATTCGTTTTATCACCCGATTAATTGGCCAACGCGTCCAATTTAGCTCCAAATTGCTCCATTTCTCTTCCAATATCTTAATTCACCAAACTCAAGTCAAATAACCTAAAATTTGGCAAAACTATCTTCACTTTTCTTCTTAGAATTTTCGGTCAATAATGATGCATTAACACCCATGATTTTTCCTACTCCTTTTTCACACCATAATTCATCATTTTCTAACCAATTCTCTTAAAATAAAAATCAAATTCATTCTCACTCAATACAAGGTAGGTTCGGCCATTGATGGGTGGTGGGGAATATGAACTCTTTTCTTGTTGTTTTATTTCTAGACATGGTAAACTAACTAAAATCACTAACTTAACTTAGAATCAAATCAATCTAACATCATTCTCTCTCCATACCCATTCCGACCAGCCATGAATTCATCATGAAAACATGTAATTTAACCATGAAAAATGAGAAGAAATGCATGGGAAAGGTAGATCATAAGTCAAAATCAAGAAATTTTACCTTTTGTCACTTGCTTCCTTGAATTTCCCACACTTTTCTCTTGAAATTCTTCACCTAGGGTTTTTGTTTTTCTTTTCTCCCTTTGTTCTTCTTTGTTCTTGGTTTGGCCGGCCATATGAAGGAAAATAGGCTGATTTTATGCTTATTTTAAAGCTAAATAAATAATTGATATAAACTTGACACATGTCACCACATTATTAGTCCATTTGTAATTTCTTAACTATTAAGCTTTCTCTCTCCACCACATAAAATTCTTCAATTATCCATAATAATATTGGATAAAATCCATGTGCTGGACAAGTGTCGGGTGGTGTAAAATTACAATTTTGCCCCTAAGGTGGCAAAATGACTATTTTACCCCTATGCTCGAAAAAATGTCGGAATTAAAATTTTTCACTTCTTAAACACAAATTATGTTCTAAATAGTCAATCTTGAACAATCTTAGTCAAAAATTTCATCCAACACTCACATCTTAACCTTAGGTGGCAAAATGATCATTTTGCCCCTAGGTCATGAAAATTCCAATTTGACTCCAAATCGGTCCTCGAACTCCGAATCACCATTTTAAATCATTCTTGGACTGTAAAATTTTCAATTTCACCCTAAAATCTCTATTTGATCTAGTTTAAGGCTTAAATCAATTTTGTTGTATCTCTAGGTACAATACCTATGTTTGTAAATTTTTCGAGACTCTCCTAGCATGCAATCATGCTATCAGCACATGTATGTCATGACAAGTATTTTATAAGGTCAGGTTTTACAAAGTTAGTCGACTAAAAGCTCTTTGTCTGCAAATTGAATCAGAGCACTACAAGACAGATTAACGGCTAGAACTCATCCTCAACTGTTTTCAACGGCCATAAACTGTCAAATTGCCATCAAAGTTGTTTCTCCAAGTATAAAATGGTCTTCCAATGGTTAGAAATCAGTTTTTTGAGAGAATTGAAGGCTTCCAAGTGATATAAAGCTGAAAAACCAGAAACTCTTCTCTACACCTTACTGCACTTAAACGTCAATCTTTGTAATAGTGTTCAACACTTCATCTTGTATCATCTAGATCAAGTAAGTGATCATAGGTACTTCTTTATTTTTTTTCTTCTTGTACACTTAAAGTGAGCAAGTCACTCTAAGGGAGTTATTCAAGCTTGGATTGCTTGATTGAGTGTAAAGGTTCCAACTTAGCCTAGAAAAGTTGGTTGTTGGGTTTTGGTTGATTTCGGTAAAAACCATTGTTGTAGGTTGTGGTTGAGCCTTTAAAAAACCACTTTGGGTTTTGGTTGAGCTTGTGAAAAACTATTGTGAAAGGTTGTGGTTGTGCCTTTGAAAAATCACTTTCGATTTTAGTTTAGCCCGTGAAAAACTAGTGTAAAAAGTTTTGGCTGAGCCTTGTAAAAGCCAATGTAAAGCTTGGTGAAAGCTTGTGAATTTCACCAGTTATTAGTGGAATTGTTGGAAAAGTCCTTGGTTGGATAATCAAGGAAGTGGATGTAGGTCTTGGACCGAACCACTATAAATTGTTGTGCATTGTCTACTTTGTTTTTATTTTCTTTGTGCTAAAAATTAGTTCCTCATCTTGTCAAGAGCCGATTTGTGCTATTCACCCCCCCTCTAGCACATATTATTGGGACCAACAAGAGCTTGCCTATAACCAGTTAATGGAACATTGTTTACCTATTTGAAAAGAACCGTTAAAAGACAAAAAAACGATTGGTAACGGCTAAAAACTGTTTTTGATGGTTAGAATCAGTCTCCTAAATATTTAAAGCCTCACTAATAGTCAAAAATGATAGAGAGAAGCTACCAAGAGTGATTTTGAGCTTAAAAGACCAAAAACTTTCGCTTTACACTTGTATTCCAGTCTTATTTTTGTGAAAGTATTTGTGTTGAAGTTTGTACAACTTAAATCAGTTAGGTGATCATTTGTATCTCCTTTTATCTTCTAATTCTTGTTTACTTAAAGTGTGCGAGACACTTTAAGGAGTAGTTTAAGCTAGGGAAAGCTTAGGACTTGTTGTAAAAGGGTTTCGAACTTGGGTTAAAAGCTCACCTTGTAAAAGCTTAATGAAAGCTATTAATTCTACTAGTTTTAGTTAAGTTGGGTTGAAAATCTTTCATTGGGAAGATCAAGGTAGTTGATGTAGGTTAGGTGAACTGAACCACTATAAATATTATGGTTTGTTTACTTCTCTTAACCTTTCTTTACTTGGTGTTCACTAACTTTCACAAGTTCTCAACCACCATCTTAAATTTTCCAAATGGTTTTCAAATTTCTAGATTTAATTTTAAAATATTTTTAAAGTGCTATTCACCCCCTCTAGCACTCCTTTTGGGACCAACAATTTGTTTATATTTCCCTTATTTATTTATTTATATATTTTTGTTTTATTTTTTTATTCAAATATTGAAAAATTTTCTTAATTTTCCCTAACACTTTTGCAGAAAACTAAAAATATCACTTCACCTCAAAAACATTCAACAAAATCACTTGTTTTCTTGAAAAGATTTCGTTGTCAGATTATTTGGATATGTTTAAAATATTTAGATAAAACAATTTTCCCTTTTTATACTCTTTTTAAAATATTTTTATATTATTGTTTTTGTTATCCTATTATTATTAGTATTGCTAATAAAAATCCTTTGATATTGAAATTTATTTCTAAATTGGCCAAAACTTTTGGTAAGATTTTAAAAATTTTCCTCACCTATTAATTTTATAGAAAATTATCACTTATAATTTTCTAACAGTTCCATCATCGGAGAATTCTTATTTTATTTGTGTTTTATTTATTTATTTATTTTTATTTCTTTTTCACATAAAAGAAACTATTTGATATCAAAATCTCTCCCAAATTCCTCAGCACTTTTTGGTAGAGTTTAAGAGAATTTTTCTCACCTAGGAATTTTTAAAAAAATTATCTAATAATTTTCTTAAAATTCCATCATTGGAGAATTCCCATTTTATTTGTATTTTTTTTGCTTTGTTTATTTATTTATTCTTAATTTTTAAATAGATAAAAATAAATAAAAAATGGATATCGAAATCTCTCTCAAATTTCCACCATTTTTGGTAGAATTTAAGAGAATTTTCTCACCTAGAAATTTTCAAGAAAATTATCACTTATAATTTTCTTAAAATTCCATCATCGGAGAATTCTTATTTTACTTGTATTTATTTATTTTTGAAGCTAAGCACATAAATAAAAATGATGATACAATTTTTAAATTACTAAATATTTCTATCATTTATTTTATTTTGTATCTTTTATAAAAATTATTTTAATAATTATCTAAAAATGATCTCTTTTGTAAACATAATATTGAAAACCCATCCATCACTTTTGATAAGGTCTCATAATTATTTTCTATATTTATTGCTAAAATTGTGTTGATTTATTTTGTTAATGAAGGGAATCTGAGATTTCGAGAAGGCGAAGAAGGGTTGATTGCCAAGCATTCAACTTTCCCTTTATTATTATTATTATTATTATTTTATGATTATTATTTAATTTTTATTATTTTTTATTTATATTTTTATCTTAATCATTTTTTTATTTATCATTTATCTTTTTATATTTTTGTTTCGCATAATACTCAAATAAGTTCCTAAACTATTTAAAAAAAATTCAAATAAATTTTTATTCTTTTATTGCGTTCAATCAAGTCTTTATATTTTTATTTTAAGTCAAATAAACTCTTATGACTAATTATTGATTAATTATTATTAATCAAAATGTCACTTGTCATTTTATATCCACATGGCATTGATAAAACATTAATATAGAGAATGAAAAATGACATATGGTCATATTATCATATCAAATTAGCATATCACATCATCATCAATTATAATATGTCAATATGTTATGTCAGTACTATGTGATATAGAATGACAAATGACATTTTGACTAAGTCAATTATAAGGATTTTAACTCAAAATAAAAGTATATGGGTTTATTTGATTTAAAATATAAGTATAACAATTTAATTGAACACAATAAAAGTATAAAAGCTTACTAAAATTTTTCTAAATTGTTTAGGATTTTTTTTTAGATGCTATGCCTTTTTTTTCTTTGTATTTTATTCAATAGGGCTTGTTAGGCTGAGCCCCAAATGGTCATTTAAGTTTTGAAAGCCCTTAAACCCATTAATGAATTGGGCTTTTGGCCCAATAATTTAGGTCCTAAGCGTATTGTACAAATTAAGTCCAAAATCAAGTCAAAACAAGCTTAAAAATTAAAAGATAAAAACAAACAAATAAACAATTAAGTCTAGTATATTACTTTAAATGTCCGAACAAAATGTGGTGTCTACAGAAATCATGTGATTACCTTATATAAGGAATGCAATGCTTTCATATTATTTAAGGTGCCATAGTCTTGGCTACTCAAAAAGAGAAAAATATTTGGTATAATATGAGACATATGAAGATAAATCAATTATCAATAAAAGATTTATTATTGAAATAAAAAATATGGTAAAAAAATTAGAGATCATAAAGAAATGAAATTAACATATGTGAATGATAAAAAAACTACTTAATAAAAGCTATTGATAAATATAAAAATAGAGAGAAAAATAGGAAAAATAAAGAAAAACATATGTGAAGAAACTTGAGAAAGAAAAGAACAAAGAGATAAAATCAAAAAAAAGAAATATGGTAAAATAAATCAAAGATCAGATTCTAAAAAATAAATGAAATTAACATCTATCAATGATAAAAAATTATACTTAATAAAAGGTATGAATGAACTAAAAATTGTAAAGAAAAATGAAGAACCCAAAGAGAGAGAGAGAAAGAAACAAAGAGAGGAGCAGATACAATTACAAAAAAAAAAGACATAATATCTAAAAATGATTTTTAAATTATTCAAAACATTCAAATAAACATTTATCTTTCAATTATATTGAATCTAATTTTTATATTTTTATTTTTAAGTAAATAAATTTTTATAACTAATTATTAACTAATTATGTTAGTTAAAACATCATTTATCATTTTATATCATATGATATTAATATAATCTATTAATATATTATAATAAATGATAACATAATAAATTAATATGATATTATGACATGATTATACGGTATGTTTACCATCAATGTCAACATTAAGTATATGACAAGGGAGATTTTACCTTCCAAGAAAGAGAAAAGGCAGACGGTTGGAACTTACAAGATGGTTTTGTTTCCCTTTGCTGAGCCAATGATGTCATCAACAAACATATAAAAATATGCCAAACCAATAGTTGGTTCTTACTGCTAGTCCTGGCCTTGGAAGATTGTTTCTCTCAAGAACATGGGCACATGACTGTCCAGCCCAATGCAAAGCAAAACTGGAAAAAATAAAACCCACCAAAAAAGTTGGAAGTCCAGAACATAGGCACCTCACCTCACTGTCTGATCCACAAACGCATAAGGCCCACCAAATTAGTGGACACATGAAAAAGTGTATCTTTACTTGCAGGAGGGGGAAATGAGGGAAGCTAGAACTTGCAAGATGGTTTCGTTTCTCTTAGACCTGAGTCAACGATGTCCTTAACAAGCATGGAAATTTTTTCTTATTTTTGCTCTTTGTCTTGGAATTTGGTTTCTTTCCCTTGGAGTCATATAGACAAGTCAAAAGCAAAATTGGAAAATATATAAGACTCATCAAATCAGCTGGACACGTGTTGCAGAAGATGCTAGTTAATTATAATTTTCATTTACGGTATGGACATTATAAATTGAACTTTAGGTTTTCAGCAAGAAAAGTGTGCAAAACTTGTAGATTTGCTATCGAAAACACGTTTCTCTTTAATTTCCTCGAAAATTTATCTTACCGTATGTTTAGCGTTTATGTTTTAGGTCAACTGGTGCTTGACTTGGAAAGAGAGAGAGAGAGGGTGCTTTTAACAAATGTAAACTGACTGAAACATACAAAAACGAAAGGAAAGTAAGTTGGGAAACGATACACATAGGATTACTAGAGCAGCTGGTCTGTTCAGATCGGCTCTGTTCTCCATTTGGGTATCTTCGGATGGCACTTGTCACTATACCATTGGTCCATGTTTAAAAACTTAATAATTAAGCTTTCTTCCACCACCACATAAAACCCCTCAATTATCCATGATATAAAATGCTAATGGCTGAAATCCATGGGCATGACAAGTGTTGGGTGGTGTAAAATTACAATTTTACCTTTGGGGTGGCAAAATTACTATTTTACTTTTATCCCCCGAAAAATGCCGAAATTAAAATTCTTCACTTCTCAAACTCAAATTATACTCCAAATGATCAATCTTAGTCAAAAATTTCATCCAACACTCACATCTTAACCTCGGGTGGTAAAATGACCATTTTGCCCTTGGGTCATGAAAATTCCATTTTGACTCCAAATCGATTCTCAAACTCCGAATCACCATATTAAATCATTCTGGGAATTTAAAATTTTAAATATCATCTTAAAATCTTTATTTGGTCTAGTTTGAGGCTTAATTTAACTTAGTTGTACCATGTAGTACACTACCGTCTTTTGACGATTTTTCGGGGCTTCCCAAGTATGCAAGCATATTGTCAATCACATGAATGACATGGCAAGTATTTTATAAGGTCGAGCTTGACATTCTGCTTCAAATCTGGGATCTAGCTAACATAGTTCTTTCAAACTATACTCTTGCATCTTTAGATTTGTCCTTGTCTATGTTAGGCATTCATGCCTTCTCTTGGGCTGACCCACCTTGAGAAGAGAGTGATGCCACATTACATCCCTCATTTATCAAAAAAATTTATTTCTTATATAACTTTAATAGTATATTTGGTTCAGGGAATGAAATAGTCATTTCTCTCTTATTCTTATTCTTGAGATAAAGTTACGGTTCAATAAAATGACTATTTCTCGAAATGACCATTCCAAAAAGAGTCTGTATAGTCATTACCAATGCCTCCTTGATAATGGCTATCCCAAGTTTTAGGAATAAGAAAAAAAATTGAATGAACCAAAATATCCCTTTACAATTTCAAAAATTACTTTATAAAATAATACTAAACCCATTCTTTTTTCTCTTTCTTTCTCATTCGTATTCTCTCTAAAGCAATTCCATTTTGGAGCTTCTGATTATATCGCTTCGCTCCACTTTACAAAAGTACCCCTTTACAATGAATTTTTTACTTCATTTTTAAAAAAAATGAAAAATGAAAAAATTTAAATATCATTTAATATATTTATATTATTTAGCTATAATAAATATTATAAAGAATATTATTTAATATTATTATTTGAATATAATAATATAATAAAAGAATATTATTTTGTATTATTTAAATTTAATAAAGAATATATTTGGTCTTTTAGTATTCAATATTATTTAATTATAATAAAAGATTTAATTATCTTCTAATACAAATATTATTAAATTATAACAAAAATATGTTTGTATTTTGGTGATAATATTATTTAATTATTGTAAAAGGTATTTTGATTTTATTGCCTATTATCAGAGTAATTTTATCTTTTAACAAAATAAACTCTTTAATTCTATTAAAAGGTTTTTTTGTCATTTGGCATGTATTCCTTAATTATTCTTAAAAATATTTCTACTTACCAATCATTGAAATAAATTATAACAATAATTCTTATCCTATTTTATTCTCATGAACCAAACTATATAATAATTATTCTTCTTTTATTCTATTCTTATGGAATAACTATTCTATTCCTCTTCTATTCCATTACGCGAGCCAAGTATACCCTTATTGAATTTTATTAAGTTTTATTTAATTAATATTGCTAATGAACTTACTAATTTTTTTACAATTTTGTAGACAATGGGTCAAAAATTCCAAATCAAAATAAATTTATCAAAAAATAATTTATATACTACATGAAAAAATAAAAAATTTTGTTCTATAATTTAAAATTTTATTAAAAAAATCAAAACTTAAACTACTCTACTCCCACTCTTAAGACTCTCATTGACATTTCCTCTTTTTGGTTCTTGGTTGCATTGTTGACTCTCCTTTTTTAAAAATTCAAGTCTTATATCGAATGAGTGGCGAAATGAATGAATGATTGTTTGGTGATATATATTGAAAAAAATATATTCAATAATATTTTTATTGATGCTATCATACACCGTTATCAAAATATAAAAAATCATCGTGACAATTATAATTATTTTAGATATTTTTACTTTAAAATGTTAAATAAATATACTAAATTTATATTTTGTAATTTAATATTAAAATAAATTTTGATATATTTATATTTTTAATAATTATTATTATTATTATTTTAATTATCATACCATTCATAAAAATTTTTGAATCCACCCAGTGTGGTCACAAGCAATGGGCAGTGCAGCTTTGTCAAACATGTACGAAACATAACTGTAGTTTATGTTTTGTTGTCTAGAGTGTACTGTAGAGTTTAGGAGAAAACTTTCAATTCAATCAGCCCATGGACTCTTTATTCAAAGGGTTCATACTCTCAATCGTTTCTTTGTTTTCAGCTGTTCTTTTTTCAAAGATTCAGAGTCCCTCCCTCTCAGCTCTAAGTCAAGTCAGAATGGAGAAAATTTCGAATCAACAGTAAATTGACAACTAGGTTGAAAATATTTAGGTACCATCACCTTTATTTACAAACCTCTCTATCTTGGCTTTGAACCCTGCTCCGTCAATGGGTGTAAACCTTGACTCCGCCATGCTCTGGGACACTCTGGAGAAGTAGGAAAGGAGGATGGCTATGTGGGATGAGAGGGAAGCAAAAAGTCCAGCAAACCGCGGCAAAAATCATGACTAAATTGTTAACGACGAACAAACCGCCATGGAGACGCATGAAAACGTTTATTTTTCTTCTACCCCGTTCCCTACTCCTCCCAAAAGTTGCCACTGAGATAGAGAAATAAAGCAAAGTAATGGTGGGAAATTCAACGTGCTTTTCAACCTTGAGAAACGACCATTTCCACAAGGTTGACTTGTCTGTTTCTTTATGGGCCGCAATCTGAACCTTCCCCCCTCATAGATGCCTTACACTTTTCTCTCTTTCACGCCATTTATTTATTTATTTTTAAATTTTCCCCACCCAAAATGAGTCTTAAGTCTCTGTAGACCTTTTTCCTCTTTATCTTGTCATTAACTGGAATTGCCACTAAGCACCGTATAGCGGACGACTTTGAGATCGCTCGGCTATCATCCATACTTCCTGGACGTTTCAAACTCATAAGCCAATTCTTTCCAGTACTGAACTGCTGGTCAGTGGAGAGGAGATTGAGCGAATTGTACACACCCACCAATCAAAAAAGACTTCCCTATGTGCACATTACATGTGTAATTTAATATACCTGGATACGCTAACCCCACTTTCCTTGTCTTTTCAATCCCATTTCGTCAAGTCTTTTATTTCCACTGCTCAATTCCCTAGATACGGTGTTTTACTATATAAGAAAAGCTGAACCTGCACCAACGAGCCAAGGGTTATAGGTTGATTTGGTTATTTGTTCGCAAGTGAGAGAATTTGGCTCTGTTTCTATTCTTCATTTGGGTATCTTCGGATGGCAGCTGTATCCTTGTTGGTTTTGATTGTTCTCTCGCAATTTGTTCTTCTTCACTTCGCTGGCGCTGAAGAAGAAAACAGTTACCAGCATCGCCGGGATTGCCCAACCTTCCCTTGCGGAAAACTTGGTGAGATTGGATTCCCTTATACTCCAAGGGATCGCCCTGAGTGTGGGTTGTTTGTAGTTGGAGGTTGTGAGGGAAACATTCAGAAGGTCCAGCTAAAACAGGGAGAGCGATGGTATCAAGTTGATTCAATCTCCCAAGCTGGCACCGTCACCATTTATGACGAAGTGCTCGCGAAGCAGTTAGAAACCAAGGATTGTGAATCCTTGAAGAATTTGAGTTTGAGTTTTCCCAATCTACCTTATGTCACTTTCCAAATCCTTTCCAATCTAACCTTGTGCAAATGCAATAGCCCTTTGAATACTAGCAAAATGCAAGAATTCAGTTACGCAAAATGCAAGAATTCCACTATATACTATAGTCAACCGCAGGGAATGCCAAAGCCACCAGACGAAGATCAATATGATCGATTGTCGAGCCTGTGTAATTGTCCAATTATTGAGCTCCCTTTTACCCATCTTCCACCTGACAAGAAACATAATAGTCACTTGTTTCGCATGTTAACTGCCAAAGTAACTGTCGGAGTTACCGTATCCCGTAAGTGTCGGAAGTGTCATTACAGAGGCGGTCAATGTCTAGTTAAGAAGCAAAGATTTCATTGTAGCAAAGGTATATGTCAAAATTTATGTACTCCACTCCTTGTTGCTTTTTCGCATTACAGAGGCTGCTGTTTTTTTTTTTTCCTTCTCTGATTATTATTTTTAATAATAATAAAAATATTGCACACGTGGCACAATCCAGTTGCTCCCTCATACCGAGATATTTACCTTAACACGTAAACTTTTTTCAAAACATAAACTAGCTTCACTCAATGAAGTGTTTCATCCCTCCAGTGAGTGAAGTTGCTTCTGTTTTTGTTGTGTTTGCTCTGTTCTTGCTTATGGAAACTCTTGTTTTTGTTGTTCTCTCCATAGTTGGGCTACTTCACATTCCCTTTTACTCAAAGGGTTGTCTTTACTCGATGAATGTAACAAAAAGTCAAGGAGATCTAACTAGAGAAAGGAGGAAGATGGTATCAGTCTAAACAAATCTCTCAACCTAACACCATTACTCTTTATGACAAACTGCTTACATTGCAGTTAAAACCCAAGGATTTTGAATCCTTTTACAATTTGAGTCTTCCCAACCTTGCATTTATTTCTTTCCTTGACTTTCCAAAGCCTAACCATGTTCAAATGCAACACCACTACAAAAACTAGTCTCTTCAAAGGATTTTAAGACGCACGATCGTTTTAGGACTAAAATCAATCCTCCACTTAAGCAATGGCCGACCCTTCCTAATTGTTCAACTCTTGAGCAGCCTTTAATCAATCCCCCACTTGCACGTAACAAGAGCAATGATTTTTCCAACTACTAACTGCTAATTTAGCTATTTAAGTGTGCGTATATATCCCGTGGTTGTTGGCCACCATTCTACGATTTTTACAGACAGAAAATATAATATATTTATACAAATATATATATTTATATATAGATATATATATATAGATATATATATATAGATATATATAGATATATATATATATATTTGTCACAGATCCCTTAGCAACAAAAGATGATGTTGGACTTATGAGTAAAGGCCTTCCTCCACCTAATAAGCTTGCCATTTGAGTTGGAAGTGCAGGCTCATGACAAGTGATATCAAAGCTTACTCTTCATTGATGTAGGACCCCCACATGAGAGATACCTAATAAACATTTCTTTTGCATTAGAAGTGTGAGCCCGTGAGCCATATACACAGGCAATATGACAAATAAGACCAAATGTAATTGTTCAAAATGCCAAATAGACAAAGAATAATGCCCATATTTTTAATTTGAATAGACCCCAGAATTAACTACAAAATACTTATTACTCAATCCTTCAAATATCCAGACCAACATGACTTCTAGACCAAGAAACTGAATTAGCAGACACAACTTTGCACATACTTAGTCTGCTAGGAAGTCATATTCAAAAACGAATAAATGAAGACAAGATTTATGAAGGGAAAAGATCTCTCTGAATCCACTCTTAGTTAAATGTCAAACATATTCTTAAATTCTTGTGAACTATTAAACCATAATCAAAACTTTAAATGNATGGCTGAGAAATATAATTTTCTTCATGCCATATTTGTTATTTCTTTGCTGACACTAGTTTTTTGCAACTTCAATTGCAGGGCATAACAACTTAGGATTAAAGTTGGGTCTTGGTAATATATCCTTCTTGAATTCTCAATTTTATTTTTCACATTTATTATATGTATATTTATATATATATCTATGTATTTCCTATGCTTTTTTTATACCTGTTTGTCAAATTTTACTTTTTTTTTCAAAATTTGAGACGCAATCAATATACAAAAAAAAATTAAAATTCAGTGTGACGGTTTTAAAAGAAATTATAAATTTTATATCGATTGTGTATTAGAGTGAAACTAGGTATTTAATCGTTTACACCGTCTTCAACCTATGTCAGAATCAACTCTAAAGTACTAGTGATGTGAATCATAAATATCAAATCAACTATCTACTAGAATGAGATTGAATATTTAACTGTTCATACCATTTACCTTGCGTGGAGAAACAAAAAATTTCTTATAGGTTGGTATAGGTTGATGTGGATCAGAACACTCGGTCACATAACATGATATTTTCCTGGCTCCCTGCTCCTCAACTGTAAATATGTCTCGTAGTTGTTGCACTGTCGTTGTCTCATAGTTTTCCCACTCCTTTTCTTGGAGCCTTGGCTTCTGGAATCGGAGTATGGATTATTTTAGCCATATGCTTCAGAATAAAATGCTCATCAAGGGATAGAATGTTTTTTGTTAGGAAAAAACAAGATCATCAAAAAATTGAAGCACTTTTAAAGGAATACGGATCCTTTGCTCCAAAAAGATATACTTATTCAGACATTAAGAAAATGACCAACTCATTTAGAAAAAAACTGGGACAAGGAGGCTATGGAGGTGTGTATAAAGGTGAGCTACTTGATGGTCGCCTTGTGGCAGTCAAGGTATTAGACGAATCAAAAGGTAATGGTGAAGAATTCATTAATGAGGTGGCAAGCATTAGCAGGACTTCTCACATTAACATAGTCACTCTTTTGGGCTTTTGTTTTGAGGGTAGGAAGAGGGCTTTAATCTATGAGTTTGTGCCGAATGGATCTCTGGAGAAGTTCATATATCAAAACAATCCACTGGAGGAGGATCGCCAATTGGAATGGGAAACTCTATACCAAATTGCTCTTGGCATAGGGAGAGGGTTAGAGTATTTGCATCGTGGTTGCAATACCCGGATTTTACATTTCGATATAAAACCTCACAACATTCTCCTAGACAATAACTTCTGCCCAAAGATATCTGATTTTGGGTTAGCTAAATTGTGCCCTAGAAACGAGAGCATCATATCAATGACAGGTGCAAGAGGAACAGCGGGATACATTGCTCCAGAAGTATTTTGTAGAGCTTTTGGAGGAGTGTCTCACAAGTCTGATGTTTATAGTTTCGGAATGATGGTATTAGAGATGGTTGGAGGGAGAAGGAACATCAATGTTGAAGCTGATCGTACTAGTGATATATATTTTCCACGTTGGATTTCCCAACGCCTTGAATCGGAAGAAGAACTTAAATTATGGGGCATTACGCGCGAGGATGACAAACAACAAGCAACTAAGATGATACTACTGAGTTTGTGGTGCATACAAACTGATCCTTCGAACCGACCGCAAATGAGTAGAGTGTTGGAGATGTTGGAAGGAAGCCTTGAGTCCTTGAGCATTCCACCGAAGCCCTTCCTGTCATCTCCTCCAAGATGAACTAGTTGAAGAAGGGCTAACAGTAGTGCTTGCGGCAAGTTAAGCAGGAGGAATTATGTAATTAGACTTGCTAGATTAAAGGAAGCATGTAACTTAAGTAATGCTCTCTGTTCCTTATAAAAACTAGTTTAGTTTATGCACGTCTAATTTTTTATATTTAAAAAAATTAGTAATTATAATTATAAACAGCAACTAATTTTGATTTTAATTCAATGTATAATTTAGAGCTTGTTTACTCAAGAACTGTTTTAATTAAATATAATAATGTCATACAATTAAAGTTTATTGAGACTTAATTATGTAAAATAAATATTTTTGTTGAGTTTTTTTGGGCACTTTTTTTACTTTGTTTTTAGGCATAGCATACATGTCATTATGTAAAATTACTATTTTTGTTTTGAGTTTTCTTCGGTACTTTTTTTTTATTTTGTTTTTAGGCATAGGATACATGTCATGGATCCATGTTTCCAATTTAAATAGGTGGAGGAAGGCACATATTTGTATACCTAATATCCACTCCATCTCTTAATGATATAAGATGCGTAACATTCTACTTTACCCCACCTCATCTCTTACTGATGTGGTGTCTGTGATATACATCTCTTACATTCTCTTTACTCACTCTTATTAATATTTAATCATAGAGAAGAGGCACCCTTATACTGATCCGGGTCTAACTCAATCATTGTATCTCTCATAGGCCCTACATAAATGAAGATTTAGATATGCTTTAATACCATTTGTTATGGATCTGCATTTTCAATCCAAAAGAGATGTTTCATAGGTGATGGAAGACTTATTTTCATATACTCAAGATCTACCTTATTTCTTACTAATGCAAAATCCGTAACACACACATAATAATTTTACCTATTTTAAATTAGACAATATTTTCTTTTAGTTTATATATATATCAAACCATTGCAACAAATTGAAATTTCTATTTAGTGTTGATCTTCAATAAGAATAAAATTCTTATTCAACTGTTCTTTGTTTTTTTTGCAGGGAGGGTTATAGAACTAGATTGACAGTGGATGGCTAGACTCCATCCTCTTTACGCTTTCCTCACCCCTGTTTCTCTCTCTCCTTCTTTTATCATGAAATAAGATGAACCAGGACTGAAATCACATTCTGATGGTTGAATTATTCAGCCCCTTTTCTATCAATCCTTGACTTCATAACAGCAAAGGCATGTTCAAATAATTATTTCTAACTTTATTTGGTGAATTCAACGTATCGTGTGGAGGCTAAATATCTACGTTTTTTTAACAATTTTTATTTTCAATTTTTACACAAATTTTTTGTAAGTACAAAATTTGAATCCTTCATCTTTTAATTTTTATTAAAACTTTAGTCATTTAATCAAACAATTATTAATTGATTATAAATAAAAGATAAAACAATTATATTTCAAAGATAATTATATATGAAAGACAATTATATGTAAAAGTTAATTAATATTTTAATTATGTATAATTGTAATTTTGTAATATTCATTTATAAATAATTCGATTTACTAGAATGAAAAAAAAAACATTTTTAATAAAAAATCATTCAATGCAATTATAATTTTTACATATTTACAAATAAATAAATCTAATTAACATTAATAATAAAAAATTTAAAAAATATAATTAATGACCAAAAGAAGCATTCTCGCTGAATGCAATTATTGTTTTCTATTCTCTTTTTTTTTTCAATTTTTATTAAGTTTTGAAGGATAAATAAAAATATATTGAATTGCCATGTCTGATACGTTTCAGTCAATTTGGCCCGTCTCCTATCCCATCGTGATGACTACTCAAATGAAGTCGTCTTTGATCAACTTAAAACTTGAAAGCAATGCCTATATCTGGGTTGTTTTTGTTCATAGTTATGAATCGGGAAGCAAACCCATGGCTGTTGTATCCATTTTATTTGTCTTTCTTCTCTCCCGTCTTCTGCTACTCCACTTGGCTGAAGCAGAGAACAGACTCCGCCCGGATTGCCCAGCTTTTGATTGTGGAAACTTTGGCAACATTAGTTTCCCTTTCACTAAGAGCGAAAGGCCTGAATGTGGGTTGTGCCTAGTTGATGGTTGTAACAAAACAGTTGCCAAGATCCAACTGGAGAAAGGAGGAAGATGGTACCAACTTAAACAGATCAACCAAGGCAACACCGTCACTGTTTACGATCAAGAGCTAGGAAAGCAGCTACAATCCAAGGATTGTGAAGCCTTAAGCATGTGGAGTCTGCCGAACCATCCCCTTATCTCTTTCCATTTCTTTCCCAACCTAACTTTGCTCAAATGCAATGCCACCCTCTTTACTAGCTTCCCAGAAGAAATCAATCAAACTCGCTGCAATGACTATAATTTATACTATCCAGTCGAAGATGAACCATCACGGAGTTGGCTTCTTTATTGTTCTATTTCTCAACTCCCAGTTACCATGTCTCAACAAGGCAATGATTCCCAAAGTGATAAGTACCTATTTAAGCTAGTGACTGCAGAATTTTCGGTTGAATTGCGGGTAGTGAAAGATTGTGGCGACTGTCACTACAAGGGAGGACAATGTCTGGTTAACGACAAGCAAGAGTTTTACTGTGGCAATGGTACATATGGAAATCATTCTCTGGAGATAGTTATAGACCTAGTTTGATCATAAATTCTTTCTAGTCAACTGAATCTTACATTCTTTGTATTGCAGAGAACAAGAGTAACTTGGGATTGAAGCTGGGACTTGGTAATTAATTAATATATCTCTCAAACTATTCATTTTTTTTTTATGTTAAATCTCAGATGATTTTACACACACTGTATGGTTTCTTTCTTTCTTTGTTAGTCAAATTAATTCCTTCCTGTTTCTGTAGGAATCGGAAGCTTGCTCCTGCTGACATTGATAATCTTCTCAATATACTTGAGGAGACATTTACTCAAGCAGAATGAACAATTCTCACATATACAGTTATGACAAGTTCTTACCAGTAATTACAACAATTTATAATTGTCTTGCCACTCATCTTATATTAAATTACCGCAATACAAATATCTATAATTACAGTTTTTCCCCTTTTTCTCAATTTTTTTTTGTTTAGATCCAATTTGGTTAGTATCAAATTCACTAGATTCCAGCTCTCTTTGCTTTTTAATTTTTATATATAATATTTAAAAATATTTATTCTTTTATTATGATCAATCAAATTCTTTTATTTTTATTTTAAATAAAATAAACTCTAATAACTTATGATTATTATCATTTTATATTATATGAAGTTGACGTGACATGCTTACACGTCATAATAGATAATAACACAGCACGCTAATATATGATTATATGACAATTTCAAGCTCTATGCTAACACCACATTGATATAAAATAACAAGTTATATTTTAAATAATGATAATTAATCTATTGTTAAATCCTTAAGATTTATTTGATTCAAAATGAAAATACTAGAATTTATTTAAATTTTTTTAAAATAATTTAAACTTTTTTTTTCAAACATTATAGTTAATATTTTATTACTGCAAGTAAAAAACAAATAATATTCTTAAATAACTAAATTTTAAAATTGTAACTGTTATTGGAGAACAAAATTTATGATTTTACTTTATATAAAATAATTATGTTAAAATTAGTATGAAATTTTAGTTTAGTTATTCATTTTTAAACAATTTTGATTTTAAGTCTTACTATTTGCTTTTGCTTTTTACAACAACTTAAAGGAGCCTTAAATAATCCTTGTCAAGGATTATATGCAAAGGCAGCGGAAGAAATACAGAAGATCCAAAACCAAATTAACAAAAAAACAAAGCATTACAAGATTGCTTATTGTCAAGGCAGAAGCTTATCAACAATGAGAACTCTACATTCTAAGCCAGAAGATTCCAGAAAGCATTGCTTCTTTTCTGTTAAACACGTACCTGGCATTTTTCTCCTTCAAAAAAATCATTAACATGAGCTGCCCAAGCTAATTTCAGTAGCATAACTAGGAAGGCTTTTCCTTTTAAGGCTTGATACCACAGTGAAATTTCATCAAAGTTTTGCAGCATAGTAAGCAATAATAAGAACTCCAGACTGAAACAAAATCAGAAGTAAAAGATATTCTACTTCCATAACCAATAATCTCAAGAAGCAAACATTCCAAAAAAGTTAATAATAGGAAGTCGTGAACAGGGGAAAGATAACATGAAAAAAGCAATGAAAAGAGACTACCAGATCTGTTAACTGCTATATATCTACTCAAACCAATAGTAATTAGACTTGATAGAAAGATATATGTTTCAAGTAAATAGATTGGGAAGGGTATGTTCTAACAAAGTGACTACAAGCTGGCCTTATAAGAAAAGAGAAAAGGCATTCATTTTGACCTTGATTTTTGCAGTGAAGAAAAGTTTTTGTTCATACATAAGAGAATTATCCTATAAAATTGGGGTGGAATTTTTTAACTACACAATGAATTTAGAAGGTTGCAAAATCTCCATAATCTATTATTAATGAAATAAATAATTTAACATAATTACTAAATAAACATGTGCAAACCCTAAAAACATGCTTGTAGAATAAAAAACTCCACCACCAGTGTTTACGATAATACTCATTCGTATATAGATGCCATCTAGATTCTCTACCTTTTTTGTTTCGTAGTTCTAAATTTTCTACCTTTATGGAACAGGATAACTGCAACTGCCAATACACAAATGAGGTGCTCCTGAATCCAGACAGTAAAAAAATTTGGATGACATTGCTGAGTAAAGGATCAAAGTACAAGCAATTGAAACATGTAGTTATGGAGTTTTTATAAATAAGCGACATAATGATTGAAAACAGTAGTGTTTTTTAAATTAATCTACTAAGTGTATGGTTATTGCGGTGGGAGGGAGAGGGGGAGGTAAAATAAATACAGGGGGATTTAACCCTGCCTGCCATAAATGGGTAACGGATGGGTTGGGCATTCAACTAATATTTAAGTAGGTCATAAACAAGTAAATTAATAACTATGATTCAACCCATCTATGATCCACCTCCACCTGCCCATTTGACAACCTTTAAAGTTGTTTCAAAGATATAGTACTGAGATAGAACAATGATTTTTTTTTTCTTTCTTTTTGCTTTCAATTGTTTACTGATTGCTAACAAAATAGTACTCAATAAGAACAAATTCGTTTGAATTAGGATCAATCAAGGCTAGCTATCAAACTCAAGAAGGTTGTCTTTGGGGAAAATATTAATTATTTTTGTTTTCTTCTCCTTGTTGCTGTTATAAGGACAGGCATGCGAAAAGACAATGTGATGAATGCAAAATTTTGAACAAAACACAATATTACCTAGGAGCAGCATCATTTTGATCAAAATCACTTACAAAACTTATTACCTAACTGCAGAACTAGGTGGCAAATTCCTTTTGTAAGAAAAAGGCTAATTCAGATTCACTCTCCTCCTCATAAGCTTCTTGATCAGCAGCATCTGGCAGATACCCAGCTTGTTTCATCTGTTTTATGAGGGCATTCAAAACTGAATAGATTTCCTTCCTCTGAGGATGTCTTTTATCTTTCACCATGAAAACACTTACATGACCCTGTATCTCAATCCAGCTACAACCAGGTTGCTTGATTACTCCTCGTTTTTTCATCAGTTTCCTTACTCTAGCAACGTCTCCCCATTTTCCAAGCTCAGCATACATGTTTGAAAGAAGAACGTAAGGTCCAGAGTTGCTAGGATCAATTTCTAAAAGCTTCTCTACAACATACTTCCCTAAAGTAATGTCACGATGTATTTTACAAGCACCAAGCAGAGATCCCCAAACAACAGCATCAGGCTTCATTGGCATTGTCTCTATCAAATTCTTCGCTTCATTGAGGCAACCAGCTCGACCAAGTAAATCTACCATACATGTATAATGGTCCTTCAAAGGTACCAAACCATGTTCACTGCTCATAAAGGAGAAATGATGTCGCCCCTCTTCAACTAACCCAGCATGACTACAAGCACAAAGAACACCAATCATAGTGACATGGTCTGGCTTCTCCCCAGATAACAACATATTCTTGAACAATTCAAGAGCCTTATTCCCATATCCATTTTGTGCATATCCAACTATCATGGCATTCCATGAGACCCAATCCCTTTCCATCATATTTTTGAAGACCTGGTCACCATCTTCAACTGATCCACACTTCATATACATGTCTATGAGAGAGTTGCCAACAAAAATATCAGAGTCTTCTCCAAACTGAAAGCGAAAACCATGCTTCAAGACATGTGTGTGAGCCTGCCTTCCAAGCTGCAAATCAGCAAGATTAGCACAAGCATTCAACAGATTGCCAAAGGTGTAATGGGTTGGGCAAACAGATTCTCTCTTTAGGAGGCGAAAGAGTCTCAGAGCCTCTTCATCCTCCCCATTTTGTGTATAGCCAGCAATAAGCGCATTCCAAGACACTATGTTCCTCTCCATCATCTTCATAAACATTAATCTTGCTGTTTTCACACTAGCTGCTTTTGCATACCCACTTACCATTGAGGTTTCAGACACAACATTCCTAACTGGCATCCTATCAAAAACACATCTAGCTTCATTGATTCTACTGCATTTTGCATACATATCAACCAATGCATTGCACAAGACAAGATCATCCCTCAACTTAATGCATTTCACAACACGCGCATGAATCTGTTTGCCTTCCTTGATTGCTGACAAGCTAGCACACGCACTAACCACACTAGCTAGCGTGACCTCATCTGGTTCAATTCCACAATCCATCATCCTCAAGAAAACCTCAAGAGCTACACCAGCTGGACCATTTTGCTCATAACAAGTGATCAAACTATTCCAAGACACTCTATTCCTTTGACTCATATCATCGAAAGCTCTCTGGGCGCAGCAGACACTCCCACATTTTCCATACATATCAACAAGAGCAGAGCCCATATAAACATCAGATAAGAACAGAGTCTTCGTCATCAAAGCATGGATTTGAGTACCCGTTTTCATGTCCTTCAACCCAGAACAAGCGCTAAGAGCACTACCAAATGAGTACTCATTAAGAGCAAAATCCTCTCTATGCATCCTAACAAAATAATAAAGAGCTTCTTCAAATTTGTCTTGCTGAGCAAACCCTGATATAATCGAATTCCACGAGCACTGATCATGCTCAGACATGGACCCAAAAATCCTTGCTGCCTCATCAACGAAACCAAATTTCGTCAACGCAGTTATGGCGGAGTTCCAAGAAAAGATGTTTCTTTGGGGCATTCTGTCGAAGACCTTGCGGGCATCCTCCAAGGAGCCACATTTACCGTAGGCATCGATGAGCCTGTTGAGGATAAAAGTCTCCGATGCAAAATTGGATTTGATAATACGTGCATGTAGGCGATGGACATCAAGGAGAGACTTGGATTGGATGTATGAATCCAAGAGCTTAGCGAAAGGAGAAGAGTCAGGCAATGAAAGATCACCCACAATTTGTTTGAGCAATCCACGTTTTGCCATTCCATTATCTTTGAAGAAAAGAGGCTGTTGGGCATTGTTCTTTTGTTATGGGTTTTGTATCTTCATTACCATTTCGGTGCAAACTGAGATGTTTCTAACTTGTGAGTAGATAAAGATTTCAACGAGTGGACAGAGCTCTGGCAAGCCAACTCACCGAGAGCCAGATGTGAAACGAGTCAGGTGCTAGATTCTGATACCTGAGAAACAATGGCATTTGAAATGAAACGAGGAAGTAGGACTTTTATGTTGGTATAGAAAGAAGAAAGGAAGATGAAAACAGCGAGATGAGAGAGACACACAGCTTATATTCTCTCTGTTTCATTGTTTATTACGTTTTTTTAATATCTTAAAATACCTATTCAATCTTAAGTTGTAATAAAAATTATACCCATATCTATTAATTTAAGAAGTAGATACTTAGATCCAAAAATTTTAAACACGATTAACAGAAAAAGTAAAAAGACTAAAATATCGTTTCCTCCAGATTGCACCCAATAGCCCCCTTAAAAGCGACCTCCGGTGCTCCCTTGAAAAAGAAGCACGATAGCTCCCTTAAAAAAGAAGCACGATAGCTCCCTTAAAAGGGTGTTCCGGCACTCCCCTGAGGGAGTGCGACAACTCCCTTAAAAGGGAGCTCCGACGCTCCCTTGAGGAAGCTCGATTCTTCCATCGGATCTGACAGGAGAAGGTAAGTGGTTTTTTTTCTTTTAAGAAACAAAAAACATGAAAAATGAAAAATATAGGTTTATATAGTGTTGCAATTTTTGACATATTCGAATGTAAAATTATTCAAAAAATGTTACCTCGTCAATAAACTAACGAAAATTTTAACGTTTGAGTAATGGTTGGACTTATGTATCCAACAACAGACATTTTTTTAAAGCAGAATATTTATTTTTCAAACTAATAAGCTTTCATGTAATTTTAATAAAAATTTAGAAGTGTTTGGGTATTTTATCCTTATTAATATTATGCTCTTACTTTTAAAAGTTTTAAATGTATATGTTTTATTTTTTATTTTTTGATATTAAATTGTTTTTGAGGTAGAAGAATCTCTCAAGACTAGTTATCCTATTCAAGTTTTATTAAAAGATGGAAATGCAAAGTATATTAGGGAAGGGATATAAACCTTACCTCGAGAATTACATGTGAAAGATAAGAAAGTAGCTCTATTGGAATAACTACTTCCTTTGCATAAACTTTATGAAGACATGAACTAAATAGTATTGCTTGCTTACAAGAAATAAAATAAATAAGGAGTACTACTCCCTTACATATGTTTAAATCTAATATAAGGTAAATTAATTCTATCATACATTATAATACCATTCAACTCACCTTCCACATTGAAGAATACCATAAAACCTCGATGTGAGTGGCCTTGGTTGGTAAGAAAGTCCGCAATTTGGTTGCTTTCACGATGGATATGTGAAATTCCACCTTGAATAAAAAGATGAGTTAGGAAATTCTTAGGTGAGCATGCAGAGTACATATTTTGAACATCAAACTTAGTTTTAACTTCAAAAGAATTCATTGACACTTTTTTGAAGTAGAAAATTTTTCAAGTTTGGAAAAAGTTAAAATATATAATTTTTATAGAATAATCTTTTGGAAATAAAAATGACAGTAATGATTCCTTTGATTTTTAGATGACCAAAAATGATTTGGGTCAAAATATGTGATTTTTACAAAACAATCTTTTGGAAATAAAAAATGACAGTAATGATTTTGATTTTTATATGACCAAAAATAATTTTTACGTAATTTTTTGAGTATGTTTGCTATGGTAAATGGGAGTCGCAAAATTAATTTCAATTGAATTTTTTTTATTTTGTTCTTAAAACCAAAATTTTGATTTTGATTCTTATGGATTTTGATTTTTTTATATTTTTATTGAATCCAAATGGAGAGGTGTTTACTTATTTATATTAAACATCTTAAGTAAATAGAGAGTAAAAAAAATAAGTAAAAATGAGGACATTTACTTAAATGGTATTTAATGTGAATAAGTTAGGCAGATTTTATAGGCAATTTGTCTCAAAAATTGCATTCTATCTTAAATGTATTGATATATGTGCATGATATATCGATACACTTAATCCAAAAAGGTTTTTGATGAACATGTATCGATACATGTTCATAATGTATCGATACAATTTTTCTAGAACCAAAAGTATCGATACATTGCCATATGAATAGATATAGTTCGTCAATTTTTGGAAAATATAATGGGTTAAAAGGTATTTTCACATTTCATAGTATAAATATGACCCCTATCTTGAGGGTGTTTCACTTTAAGTCACCTTCCATAAGTTTTTCAGCAACTCTAAGCTCTTTCAAACCTATTTTCACCTCAAATCATTGTTTTGGATGATTGGAAGCTTGAGTTTGGCTTTTTCAAACAAATGTGACATCTTTCAAATTTTAAGTCTAGATTTATGAATTTTTTAGTACTAAAAATATTATTTTTATGCCCAGATTTTCTATTGAACACTAAAGCTGAAAGACTTTGTGATTTTTTTAAGCATTTAAGCTCACTTACAGTAAGGATGAAAGATTTATGGGTTTCTAATCATGGGTTTTAACTAGGAAATTAGTTTAGCTAAAAGCGAGTAGTTTCGAAATTATCTAAAATGATTATTACAAGATTTTTATTCTATGAAATGATTGTAATGATTGTTGTATAATAGGAACACTTGAAAACTCCATGGATATCATTGAAACAAAGTTGTGATTGGAGTTAAGAATCGACTCTCCAATTATGTCACAGCCTAATTCTTGGGCCATGACCGGCGCATGGACCTAATGGGCATAGCCCACTAAGCTCAAGCAAGCCTTTTTATGTGATCTTGTTCATCACTACATCCATCATTTTAAATACCATATTTCATAATTCTCAACTATGATTATTTCAACAATAATAATATGGCAACCAACTACTTACATTTATATTATCCAAAATAATGTCACCCATTGCCAACTCATAGTGGCAACGTTAATCAAAATAAACATATATTGTTTACAACATGTATCTTAGTGATTTACATCACATGTATGTATACACAGGCAAAAAGAGACTCTTGACTTCCAACGGAGTGACCTTGGGTGAAGGTATAGCTACTGAATGCCATAGTACCTACCAAAAGATGCGTGTAAATGGATGCATCAGTCTAGGTCCCAACCACCTCTAAATATAAAAACATGAAGTTGAAAAGAGTGAGTATAAACCCAGTGAGTGAACATAGAAAGGGAATAAACATTAATATGGGAAGTTTTAGAAAACATGATGCACTTATGTTGAAAAAAATGCAATTTAACTCAATTTCTTATTAAAACCTCTTCGTTCAACTCTTGATCATTTAGTGCCTTAGTATTGAAAGATCCATGATCAATAAAGAAGTTAAAGAGTGAAAGTACAGTAGAGTTCAAGTAAGGCAATCATAGCAGAGCGAATCTCGCTATAGCGGAAAGGCATTTTTAGATGCTTAAAAAAAGATTTCATATTTCACAAAATATGAAATATGTATTTTGCCCTGAAGTTCGCTATAGCGAAAATTCATTCTCATGCATATTTAGAGAAAAGTTCAATAAAAATACTTCAAGTGATTCAACCAAATACATATGCATTTATCCCAAAATATTTTAATGCAAGTTCACTCACATATTTGTTGATTCCTTGATCGATTTCAACTTTGATTATTGCTCTAAATGAAGATGTGGGGTCTCGTTGGAACCTATCACACACAATAGCATCACACCAACTCAAATGACATGAATATTATTCCAAAAGCTATTTTCCTAAATCAAGTTTTGCTAGTTATTCCTAACTAGCTTCAAATTACCATTTGGTTGGCTATTTATTCACACTACTCTAGTCACACTAAAAATAAGCATGTAACCTTCAACAATAAAATAGTCCACAATTCTAATCATTGGCCATTCATCAACAACTTAAAATTAAACCTAACTCACTACTCACCTTAGTGGTTTTGTAGTTGAATTCCTTTTCAAGAGTTTGTCAAGCTATTATGGAAAGCCTCTCTCTCACTCTTAAACGTCCAACTAGTGAGAGAAAGTATTGAGGAAAGACTTTTGAGGGTTCTTGAGGTGTAGAAGTGTAAAGAGCACAAAGGTAATCCTATTCGAAAAAGTTGTGCCAAAGACATGTAAAATTGAAGTTTACTNATTCCTAACTAGCTTCAAATTACCATTTGGTTGGCTATTTATTCACACTACTCTAGTCACACTAAAAATAAGCATGTAACCTTCAACAATAAAATAGTCCACAATTCTAATCATTGGCCATTCATCAACAACTTAAAATTAAACCTAACTCACTACTCACCTTAGTGGTTTTGTAGTTGAATTCCTTTTCAAGAGTTTGTCAAGCTATTATGGAAAGCCTCTCTCTCACTCTTAAACGTCCAACTAGTGAGAGAAAGTATTGAGGAAAGACTTTTGAGGGTTCTTGAGGTGTAGAAGTGAAAGAGCACAAAGAATCCTATGAAAAAGTGTGCCAAAGCATGAAAATTGAAGTTACTTTGAGAAGATTATGGAGGTTTTCAAAGGATGGCTTTCATGGAAAATGGGAAACGTTTAGTGAGGAAGAAGGATGGGAAGAAGAAGAAGAAGAAGTTGCTGGAAGTGAGGAGAAAGTGCTGGAGAAATGAGATATTTTTGCTTAAAGTTGACTAAAGTTCCTTTTATTTGCAAAAATGCCATTCAATAGTTGACTTTTATTCTTCTTCCATTTGGTTTAAACTTTTCACTCTTTTGACACTGAGAAAAGGTCCACAACAGATTAGAGGTACTCAAGTTCAGGAAAACTTAAAAATTTAGACCCGAGATCCAAAATGACCATTTTACCCCTATCGTGAAAATTATCATTATTTTTATTTTCTTATTAGACCTTAATAATATTAGAAAACTCACTTCTAGGGGCTCACCAAGGACATGATAGAACTGCCTCTAACCCATGTCATCGTGCCTACCTCCGCTACACGTCTTTAAAGGTCGAGGTTTCATAAATTAGGTAAGTGGATACACCTTTTTAAGTATTTTAATATGTAAAGTTAGCATAATTTTTATGAAAATGGTTGTTTAAACATGTTGAAAACTTATTTCCATAAATGGTTTATTAAAGTATTTGAACTACAAGGTTTTATGAAGTTTTTAAGGAAATGTTCAAAATGACTTGATTTGAGAATGATTGTGATATGTGTGAACATAATAATTTTCAAATTATTTACGAATCTATTATATATGTAAATATGCTACTATGTATTAATTTTCAACAAAGAGGGACAAGCTTTTTCAATGTTTTGAACAATTTCCTTGATTACTCCAACCTTTAGGCTAGTGTGGGTATGAGATATTAGTTGAGATAGTGATGTGGTTGATTGAATTGCTTTTACACATGAGTTTTGTGGATGTGGATTGAGAAGGTCTCCACATTCCCATGATTGGTGTTATGATGTGGATTGAGAAGGTCTCCACATTCTCATGATTATGTTGTAAAGTGGATTGAAAAGGTTTCCACTCTCTATAAATGTGTTGTGGTTGGCTCTAGTCCCAGTGTGGGGCAAGAATACCAGAGGGTTAAGCTTGACCAACGTGCCACCTTTTCCCCTTTTGTATATTGGCTTTAATCTCGATGTAGGAGTAAAAATACTATAGGTTTAAGTTGGGCATCGTACACTTTTCCACTCTTTATGAATCCCGGTGTAAGGGTAAGAATACTATAGGGATGAATTGGGCGAAAGTTCCCATTCTCCTCATAATTTGCTATGGTAAGTATTGATGTGTTATTTGTACATTGGGTATTGTGACGCTTGTGTTTGTCAATTGATAATTATTATGTTTATATGGAAATAATAAGACGAATTGTTAAATAAATTACACATTCTTGATTTAAATGTTTGCTGTTGAGCTTGAAGGGTCGAGATTTACCTTCCGTTATCTCCTTACAAATGTTTGTAAGTTGAGTTTGTATATGGACATTATATTTATGCATTTAAAGTTATTAAATGCATTTATGACTACTGAAAAGATTTATATGATTATCATGTTGTTTTGCAAATTATGGTTTATAACAAAACTCTTCCTTTTGGCTTGTCCCCTCCCCCATATCTACTCACAAAGTCTTTGTGACTCACGCCTTATTTTCCCTTCACTATATTTGTTGTAGATTTATGATAGCACTCTTTTGCTAGTAGCTAATGTCACGGAGACGTGATCCCTTCATTCCTCATTGGTAGGTGTCTAGCAGCCTCTTGATGTCTAGTGAGTCAGATCATGTTTTGCTGACGAATCAGTTTATGTTTTATTATGTTTATAGACTATGAATATGCTTTATGGTTTATGAGTATGTTATGACAATGTAGCCAAATGTTTGGGCATGTTACATTATAAATGTTATGTTAGATGTATAAAGTGGAGCAAGAGCCTATATGGACACTTGAGGGTGTTAAGACATGTAAATGATATGGTGCATTGAGAACGTGGCACTCTGATGATATATGAAATGTTTGCATTAAAATTAATAAGTTGAGAAGTTCCATATTTGTGTAATGTTGCGTATGATGGTATGCAAGAGTTGATAATGTATGCCTATAGATGTTTAAGTATGCTTCCACATTGACGAATGTTTAATAATGAATGTTAAAAAGGCTTACTTGGGCTTAAAGGATTATATCCGTCTGGGTTCATGCACCAATCATGTTCCACCATAAAATGGGATGTGACAAGATATGAGTGATGTAAAATGTTGTAAACATTTTCGAATGGAGGCTAAAGTATATTGAATGTCGTTTGATCTGACACTCCCATCCATTATTATGTTGACAACCATCGTGGCATCCATCTCAATCCAAATTTTAGTAATATTGTGGTCACGACATAGGAGAGTTCCACATTGAAGTGCAAGTAGTTCGACTTTCAAAGAATTATAAGCACCAAAATTTTCAAAGAAGCCAAAGAGTAGCATACTTGAGTGGTCACTTGTGACACCCCCCTTGACATTTTGAAAGTGATATTTTTTATATTAAAATTACATGTAACATTAATCTTATAATTTAATATAAAATATATTAAGATAAATTTGTTAATATTCAAAAAAAATAAAACAAAGATAAATAAATTGAGACGGAAGAAGTAGAAAAAGCATTAAGTACTTCAATTAAAAAATTGAATAAAATGACACAATTAAAATTAGATAACACAAGTATTATTATAAGTTAATAAAAAAAAAAGGAAATTCTTGGTTATGAGCATATAAAGGTAAATTTTGATAAATAAAAAAATAAAATTGTTATTTAATTCAAGATTAACCATACATTATACATCTTACAAGAATATTCATATAATTCTTGCATGATAAAATTACCTAGTTTTAGTATTAGAAAATTGAATTGTTAGAATATATAAACATAGGATAATTTGATTTTAACAAACTTTTAGTATTGCAACTTAAAAAATTACTAATTGAATGTTATAAATATTAAAAGGTGTGCTAAATAGTTTGCATTCTTGGACATTCTTTCTTATTAGGATAAACGCATGGGAAATGTTAACATGGATGCATTGAAATTGGTTAAGGTGATATTTATAGAAAGAATTAATTCTTTCTATAATAAAGGGAAGTACATGACTCCTTAAAGACAAGACTGGCCCTTAGGTGAAGCAACCCAAGCAAGGGCTCTAGGCCCTTAATTTGGAGAGGTCCCAAATTTAGAGAGGTTTTTATAATTTTATAATAATTATAATATAATTAATTATATTAAAAATATATAAAAATTAAAAAATATAAACATAAAAAATAATTAATAAAATTACTTATTCTTTCACTTTCTTAATTATGTGCGTAATAAATCTCAATTTTCTATCACTTCCTTATTTCTAAAATGTTATTAATTCTCAACTATATTCTCTTATTTCCAATCAACTAACGGTTATATACGTTTAATAATCTCCAATAGCTATTTTTTCTCATTTATTTCTCCTATTTTCAATCAACGTATTTATTGATTTTTAACAGCTATTTTTTTCCTATATAGAAAATCAATTATTTTTTTTCAATGTATAATATCTACTTTTGAATTCTTCTTTTCTTATTTGCTCTTTCTCCTTTTAACTTCAATTTTCCTTCAAAGAATATACAAGAAGCTTGTTATTTTATTATCTTCATAAAGTTGTAAGCCTTATTTGTGATTTGCAATAAGCATTCAACAATTAGGTACTATTATTCTAATCATTATAGATTTTTTTACTTTAATTTAGAGTTTATATTATATTGTCTTTATTTATGTGGTAGTTAATTTATTTGAAGTAGAAATTTTGATTGTTGATTTTATATTGGCCATTTTAAAAATATAAGATAGTTATAATAGTTAAATATTTTTGTACCTCATAATAAAGATTTGAATATATCAAATCGAAAATATGAATCTGGTTATTCAAGGCTTAAAAAAAAATTGAAAGTTTAATACAATCTCAAGGATGAGCACTTGATAAATTTTTTACAAATAATAAAAATAATGAATAAGAACTTATTAATGAATGTCCCTTAAAAGGACAAGTTAATAATCTTAGAGAGTTAGATGATGATGAAATGCTAGAACAAGAAGTTACTGAAGAGATCAAAATGATCATAGGAATCATGTAAAGATTCAAAATGATCATAGAAATCATGATGATGAGGATCAACCTATTAATTTAAATGATTGCATTCATAAAAAATATTTATGATCCAAGTCAATGAACAAATTTTGATACAAATTGAAGAGATTTATTAGTAGAAAAAGGTCCAATTAAATTTAATGATTTAGATTTTCCCAAAGATGAATTTTCAAGATATTTTTCTACTACATAATATATTCAAAAGTTGGCAAATGAGAAGACGCATGAAAGAAGATGGCTAGTTTATTCAAAAGACTTAGATAGAGTATTTTGTTTTAGTTGCAAATTGTTTAATTTGGCTTCTAGTACAAGTAAACTAGCTAATGTTGGCATCAGAGATTGGAGAAACCTTAGTGCTAACCTTAAGAGTCATAGAATGAGTAATGAGGATATTACTAATATGAGTTCTTGGATTGATTTAGAAATGAGATTATTGAAAAATAAAACAATTGATAAAAGTGTTCAAGAACATATAAAAAGAGATGAAGAACATTGGAAAAAGATATTAATAAGAATTCTTGCTGCAGTAAAATGCTTGATAAAAATAATTAGACTTTTCGTGGAAAAAATGAAAAGATCTATTAAGAAAGTAATGGAAAATTTTTAAGTATAAATGAAATGATTGCAAAATTTGATCCAATGATGCAAGAACATATTCGACACATTAAAGACAATAAAATTCATAGTCATTACCTTGGACATAATGTACCAAAATGAATTGATAAATTTGTTAGCAAGTGAAATTAGAAATAAAATTATTAAAAACCTCATAGAAGCAAAATATTTTTCAATAATACTTGATTGCACTTTAGATGTAAGTCATCAAGAGCAAATGTCTTGTATATTATGATGTGTTAATATTTCATCAAGTCTAATTAAGGCTACAAAGTATTTTTTTTTAATTCTTAAAAGTAGATGATACAACTAGAAAAGGTTTTTTTGATGCTATTGTGGATGAAATAAAAAATATTGGGCTTGATATTAATAATTTAAGGGGACAGGGATATGATAATGGATCTAATATGAAGGGCAAGTGACAAAGAGTGCAAAAAAGAATTTTAGACTTAAATCCTAGATCCTTTTATACACCATGTGGTTGTCAAATATGAATTTAGTACTTTGTGACATGGCAAATTCTTGCAATAAAGCTATATCATTTTTTGAAGTGGTAAAATGTATATATTCAATATTTTCTTCTTCTACCTAACGATGGAAAATTTTACAAGACAATATACCTAATCTAACTTTTAAATTATTGTCAGAAACATGTTGGGAAAGTCGTATTGAAAGTGTTAAAGCAATAAGATTTCAAGCTCCATAAATAAGAGATGCTTTATTGAAATTAGCAGAAGTTAGTGAAGATCCTAAAACTAAAAGTCATGACAAAAAAATTGACTTTTTTCGACGGATATCCGAAAAAAATTTATTTTACTTGTACTGATGGATTTTTGATGAAATTTTTCAATGAAAATGATTCCTTTGGAAATCCGTCAGAAATAGTTTTGGAACAAAAATTATTCCAACCAAATTTTCCAACAAAATTTTCTAGCAAAAATTTCCAACGGAATCATATCCGTTGGAAATCCATCAGAAATAGTTTTGGCGCAAAAATTAATTCACCAAAATTTCCAACGGAACTTCCGATAGAAATTTCCAACGAAAATTATTTTGTACAAAAGTTTTAAGAGCCAAACTTTCAAACGGAATATTCAGTAGGAAAATTCTATTAGTATTACTATTTTTTAATTTTTTATTCAAAATATATTAATAATGATTATAATTTTATTAATTCTTTATATTAAGAAAATGAAATACATACATAGTGAGTTTGATGGCTTTAAATATTTAAATATGTTTTTCTTTGGTTATTATTTTTTATATATTTTGAAAACTTATAATAAAATCATAAATATTATGTAACAGTTCCAAATTCAGTAATGTTATTTATAAAATGTTTAGAAAAATAACATAATAAACATTTTAATTTTACAAAAATCTAATATATAAATAAACCAAAACTAATAATACTTTAGATACTAATACTATAGTTAATATAAATTAAGAAGACTACTATATATAGTAAACTTATTAATATATAATATATTTAAAATATATTAGTTTATTATATGTACATAAATTAGAATCATAGTAATGTAATATATTAACATTATATATATATACATATTAATATGTTATAATTATTAGACCTATACATATAGCAATAATATTTCATAATAGATAATATTATGTAAATATATATCACTGTATAATTATATATGTATTAGTTAATTATAATATACATATATCTAATTTATATGTACGCATTAATAGAACTTATAATAAATTTTATTTATATGGTTACATTTAATAATTTTATAATAAAGTTATTACCTTAGTTTTTATAACATATATATTGTTTATAATTAGTTATTAATTATACAAAACTTTGTAATTATATATTTACATTGATCATATATTCATATTGGGTAATTCTAATACTACTTTGAGCATGTCATCCTTTGGGATTAGTTTCATATTATAATTTTAATAATTGAATTCATAGGTATCTATAAATATATAACTATATGTATAAGTTATACAAAAATAATAAGACTTGATGTACTAATATTAGTTAATATAAATTATTAAGAAGAATGATAGTAAACTAACTAATTAATAATATACTTAAAATATATTAATTAGTTTGTTATATGTACATATACAAATTGTAATCATAACAATTTAATATTGACTATATATATTTATAAACCTATATTAATATAAAATTACATGTTATATATATTTTAAATTATATAACTTAATGCTAATATTAATATATGATAGTAAATATCCTACGTATTAATATGTTCTAATTATTATAGTTATATATAGTAATATTTTGTAATAAATTTTTAATATAAATATATTTAATTTATACATAAATATTACTTAACTTATAATAAACTTCAAGTTATATAACTACAGTTAATAATTAATTTTATTAATTATCACCTTAATTTTTATTACATATTAGTTATAATGAGTTATTTTTTATAAAAACTTTGTAATATATAGCATTTTATATTACATATAATTTGTGTTATTTTATATATACACAATAAAGTAATATTGGTTTTGTTTACAACTTAATAATGTTAAATATATAATATTATACATTAATGTCTAATATATTATGATTATCTAAAGATATTTTTTGTGTAATCTTTATAGTTTATATAGTAAAGTTTAATATGAATATAATAAAAGTTTAATATTATTAATAAAATATAAAATATTTAAATTTTGTTGATATAAGGATTTGAACTTGTGTGTGATGAAAAATTAAGTATGCCTTTACCAACTCTACCACCTATTCAGCATTTTCTAAAAGTTTATAATTAATTATCTATTTTATATATAATTATTTTTAATTATCTTTTATTTTTAGCCAATTAGATGTACACTTTGATTATTTTTTATTTTATCTATAAATATTATTTAAAAATAAATAAATAACATGTATTCACCTGTAAAACATGTGACAATAAATACTATACTAGTATATATAGAAGATGACATTTATATCCTAAAATCAAATCTCCAGCCATATTAGAATAATGTTAAACAAAGCTGACAAAAAAAAATATTGAACTCTATAAATTAATAAGCAGTATGAAACTCCTTAAACACAAAATGGAGCACTGTAAAAGAAAAAATTGAGAACACAAGCATTAGACTCTACTCTAAGACTATACTTAACCGGATAAGGAATCACTTGAGAAAAATTAAACGAATCTTGAAAGGAAAAGGAAAAACAAAATTAAACCCAAATCCTTATATTTTAGCTAGATTCCCTTCTCATTTGAAAACCATGGAAAGCCTTTGACCCTTGCCCCCTTTCGATGTTGAATGACGACTAAAGCTCCTTTGCTGACTGAAGCTCACTTTGTTGTACTGCTATGCTGACTAAAGCTTCTCTCCAAACTCTTCACTTCCTCTACAATTTCAATCTTAAGGTCCAAAGCTTAAGGTCTTTTTCTCTTTTTTTTCTTCATATTTAGTTTTTCTGGTTCTTTAAAGTTCATCCTTTTTGGGTTATATGCTAGTTTTTGAACCTTGTCATTTAATGAAAAATTCTTCACCATGTTAGGGTCAAAATGAGTAAGGCTAAATGAGTAAAGCCAAATTGATAATAATTCCTATTCTGGTTATATTGCTGAGTAGGGCAAGAGTTTTTTTTTTTTTGGTGATTTCCGTTTGTTTCTATTTCCACATTTTTGTCCTAATGCAATTAATCTTATGAGATGTTGATTTGTTGCCTTCCTGTGTCTTGGAGTTTTTTCCTTTTTGTTTCTTTACTGCAATGTTTTGTTAGTGCTTTGATTTTGATACCATCTGCCCTGTTTATGTTCTTCTTTATAATCTTCAGAAACATCGAAGAAAATGCTTCAATCTTCACAGTTGTGTCGATGGCTTCTACGTTTATTCAAACAAAAGCTCTGGCACTAGGTTAAAAACAGATTTTTGATTTAATTTGATGTCAAAAATGATTTTGACAGTAGTAGTTTAAAGCTAATTTTTGGTTGGATATCAACTTGCTTAAAAACATGTAGCTTCTGGCACTAGGTTTTTGTATAAAAAAAATTATTCCTCTTGTAATAAATTAATTAAATCTTTTTGGCCAATAATCTTGTAATTTTAAAGATTATTGATTGTGCATTCAATAATCTTTGAAATTAAAATTACTACGTAAACAAAATTATGACTATGCATATATTAAGTGCATGATATTGCATGACATAATATTTTGATCTTATATAAGATTCTAGCCCTGGAGCATTGAATCTGGTATATTATTATTCAATGAAATATGTAAGTGAGAAAATTTACAACTAATTGGTGTTGGATCAATGGTTAATGTTTACAACTAATTCTCGTATTTATGATATTGGATGTGAACCTTTTGCTGTTATTTGGCTACATATGATTGACATTAATTTGATGGCTTAAGGTATTTGATGTTACTATTTTGGTGTAATGCTGACTTTTTTGGTTAATTTTATTGAATACCTCATATTATTTGCTTTGTTACATAGTTAGTTTTGTGTAAATGAAATTGCCTTTTTTCTTTTTGTATCATGAAGGTTATTGTAAAGAGTGGTGATGATTGTAGGCAAGAGCATTTTGATGTGCAGCCTATCTCTCACTTTTATGGTATGTTTCTTTATTACAATTTCATATGCTTCTTTTCTTCAGATCATCTAGATCATTTGCTTCCTATCCCTTATTTCTCTCCAAGCCAGTCGGTTTAAAAAAATCAGTATTTGGAGTCTCATTTTCTGTCTACATCATGTGATATGTCATAATGCTAAAGCAATATATTGCTTTTTTCTCTTTCTTTTTTTCCCCAATGCAAAGGGAAATATATAATTTTGCATGCAAAAAGATGATTAGAATGCATGATGTTAAGTGGACTAGAAAAATTATATAAATAGGTGCGTGGATATATATTGCATGGTTGAATCTTATATTATCAAGTTAGCTCAAAAAAGAAAAAGAATCTTTTATTATTATGCATCAATGCTGAAGTTCTCAGAAATTATTATTGTTTAATTATTGTAGTCGATTGAAGTGTGTGTATGATGGTTTTCAATACCAGATATATTCCAAAGAGTCTGTCTTCCACTTTGGTTACGCCCTTATGAAGTTTTAGTTACATCTGCTTACACAGCTCTTGTTAAAACAATTCCAGATACGGAAATGTAAACTTTTGCGCTTCAATTGACTAGTTTGTAGCTATGATGGGAAACTACTGCTGTCTTGATGGTAAATAGCTTTATTCTTTTTGCAAGCTTCTCTTCATTCTGTTAAAAGTAGATATCCCAATATATCAAGCTTATATGAATTCTTTATAGCCAAGTATCAAGACAATTCTCCAAGTTTTAAGCCGGCCTAGGTAATCTAGTTGATAAGAGGCAGATGTCTCCAGTTATTGTTTTGTTTGGCAAATGTTATCATTATCATGTTTCAAATAATTGTCACTTTTAAAGGACTTATTGTTAAATTTTGTGGCATTGTAATAGAGCTGCTTAGGAGTGTCGTTGGACCATTAGGAGTCAGAATTTGCCTTTCTCTCTTTTTCCCTTGGGAAAGAGCTGCTATTTTTCTATAAATCTACAGATGCTGCGATTGTCATACTCTAGTAATTTAAAGAAATCCTGTTAAATAAAAGAAGACAGACAAGTTTCTTTGTACTTCTATACAATTCTAGACTATTGCAATTTTGGGTTGTTATTAGTGGAAATTTTCCAATCATATCTAAGCTGTTCTTATTTTAGGTGACTTATAATTTTATATTGTTTTAAAGTCATTTTCATGAGTGAGCTTAAACTTACTTCCATCATGAGCCAATCATCCTATACTAACCTCTTCCCTATGGTTACTGAAAAATGTGGCCAGTAGTTACCGTTTAGTATATGTTGAGTGCCTAAGCAGTTGTGTTGGGTTGATTTGTGTGAATTAGATGGAAATTTGCAAGAAGTAGGTGGATGCACTCTTGGTTCATCTTTCTTTAGTCAAAATTTGTGATTTTGTGATCTTTCTTGGTTATATTCATGAGGGTCAAATCCAAGCCTCATGTGATGAGGAGATATAGAGGCAAGATACTTTAGTTGTAGTGTTCTGTTGGATGGTAAAGAATTGATCCTATTTGGAAAGCTATTTTGTGTACATTTTTTTTAGTAAGGATGAACATTTCCACACTCATCCATCTACTATGTATCTTATGATTGGAATATTTTAATTTTCTGCTACACCAATACCAAATAGAAAGCATGTTAGATGGCCATTCTTAAATTGTCTGTTAGATGCTTTCATATGGTGAATGTTATATGGTTGTTAAATACTTGAGTTTATAATAAAATGAAGTTGAATGGACTAAGTAGAAACAGCTCTTTTCATTCATTCTTCATTTTTTAACCTACCTTATTTGCACTCTGATTCTTTGTTTTGGTAAGCATCATCTATAGACCAATGTAGAAAACTTTATTTTCCTTGTATCAAAATTAAGTTTAGTAATAAGAAAATTTAGCTTCTGGTTTTTGTATAAAAAAAATTATTCCTCTTGTAATAAATTAATTGAATCTTTTTGGCCAGTTTCTTCTTTACTTTAAGTAGACTAGGTAATTATTATTGACTTGGAAATGATTTGCTAATACTAATAATATATTATTATCTTATACACCAACGGCGAAATTTTTACGTTGAAAGGTATAGATAATCTTCTATTTGAACAAAATAATGACTATATATATATATATGCTTGATTGTGTATTCAATAATCTTTGAACTGAAAATTACTACTTAAACAAAATTATGACTATGCATAGATTAAGTGCATGATATTTATAGTAGAGAAATATCAATTGCATTTGTAAAGTTGGAATATGAGTTAGATGTTTATAAAAGAAGATATTTGGAGGAAGTGATGTGCAAGGAAGTAAAATCACACTCAATTCAATGATTAAAAGTCCACATATTTCATGAAAATAAGATTTGTGTTGTAATTTAAAAGCATTTTGTTAACATAAGATATTCATTTGATAATGTTGTTATTATTATTACTATATGAGTCACCCACTTTTGTGCCGTAGTATTTGAATGTTTAATTATAATATATAGTTTCTAAATTTAACTTATGCTTACTTTTCCTATTTCAGTTACATCTTTTCGATTGCATTGAGCTTCCTCTTACTTTTTGCTTATCCCATTTCTGAGCTTCCAACTCCAAGTTTTGAGTACCACAATGCCTTTAACGATGATGCATTGGGAATTGTAAGTATTTGATAAACCATATAGCATTGAAACAATTTTGAGCTGTTTTCTGTTATAATAAATTATTAAAGTGATATGGTTGGTGCTTTTTCCTCATTCTGCATAGTGTTTGATGCCATTATAAAAGTGCTTTCAAAGGGTTGGTAAAAGGATAAAAAATATTATGAAAAATAATGTAATCGTGCTAGAAATTACCTAGACTTAGTCATGAAATATCAAAAAGTTGCTCATATCTAAATACAAGATGGAAAAGAGTATTAATTTAATTTTTAATTTATAAATCAAATCTAAAAGGTAATAATATATAGATGTATATAACAATATATATATATATTAATGTTGAATGCATGGCAGGTTTCTTCACGAGTTTACACTAATTATGACTTCGGTTTTTATTTGTAATTGTTTCTATGAAAACAATATTAGGACTACAAAATGGAAAGAGATCAATCTTGGATGTATCAACGACTAACTCCTAATGGCTTCATGAGGGATGAACTTATGAATGGAATTCAAGAATTTATTGATTTTGCATCTTTTAACCCTACATTTATCTGGGGGAACAAAACTAGATGCCTTTGCTCTCAATGTAGCAACACTAGGTTTCTAAGTTCTGATAAGGTGGAAGAGCACTTTCTAAAAAAGGGTTTTACTGGTGCTTATACAATATGGAGTTTACATGGGGAACATGAGCTTGGACAATCAACAAGAAGTAAAGATAGGGTTGAACCATATTCTAGTCATAGGGAACATGGAGAACCAATATATGAAAAGGAAATAGAAAATCAATATGTTAGAATGGTTTGGGATGATATGGGTTTGGAAATTATTTTGAATGCTAGTCATGATAATGACTCAAGATCTATGGAGCAAGATCCAAATCCAAATATAGCGAGCTTTTACTCTTTGTTGGGTGGTGCCGATGAACCTTTGTGGTTAGGTTGCACAAAGCACACAATGTTCTCAGCAGTGTTGCAACTTTTAAATGTTAAATCAAAGTTAGTTTTAAGTGAGTTGTGTTTTGATTGTTTGATGGATATAATAAAAAATATATTGTCAGAAGATGAAACTTTACCCAATGACTTCTATACAATGAAAAGGAAAATGGTGACACTTGGATTTGGATATGACAAAATTCATGCATGTAAAAACAATTGTATCTTATTTTATAAGGAAACTGCTAATTTGGAGTATTGTATGATTTTTTACAAGATTTTGCGTTATTTGCCACTTATACCAAGGCTTCAGAGACTTTATATGTCGAGAAAAATTATTAAACATAGGACATGGCATATGCATAACCGAAGTGATAATAGAGTGCTTAGACACCTTGTTGATGGTGAGCCTTGGCAACATTTCAATCGCACACGAGTTATTTGTAATGGAATCTAGAAATATCATATTAGAATTATGTGCATACGGTTTCAATCTTTTTGGACCAACTGTAAAACCTTATTCTGTTTGGCCAATAATGCTCACTGTGTAAAATTTACCTCTATGAATGTGTTCGAAACAACAATATATATTTCTTAATATAGTTATTTCAGGTAGGAAAAGTCCGGGCCAAAACATAGATTTTTTTTGAGACCTTTGATGGATGATGCTTATCGGAAACAAAATTTCCAATTGAGAGTAGCATTGCTATGAACAATTAAAGATTTCCTTACTTATGGTATGTTGTTGGGGTGGAGCACTCATGGATGATTATCATGTCTTTATTGTATGGAATGGTCTAAGTCTTTCATATTGGAGCATGGCAAAAACCCTTGTTCTTTTAATTGTCATTGACAATTCTTGCCATCTAATCATGCTTTTAGGAGGCAGAGAGATAAATTTTTTTAAAAAAGAGTTGAGCGTGACTTCCAATTCCTCGAATCTCAGGTGAAAAAATATTATCACGATTGAATTCACTTCTCGATATCCCCATTGGAGCAAATTGTGGCAAACATAATATTCCTAGTTTCGGTCAAAGTCATAATTGGGTGAAAAAGAGTATATTTTGGAATTTACCTTATTGACATATGCTTTTTATTTGTTACAATCTGGATGTGATGCATATTGAACGTGATGTCTTTGAAAATATCTTCAACACTATGATGGATGTTAAAAAGAAGACAAAAGACAACTTAAAGGCAAGACAAGATTTGAAGATGTGTTACAGGTGTCTAGAATTGGAATTGATGGAAAATAATGAAAAAATTTTCAAGCTTAAAGCCTTGTACACTTTAAGTAAGAAGGAAAAATATTGTTTGTGATTGGGTGAAATAATTGAGATTACCTGATGGTTTGTATTGAACATATCTTAGTGTGTTAATGAGATTAAATGCAAATTTTATGGGATGAAGAGTCATGATTGTTGTGTTTTTTTCCAGCGATTGCTCTCAATTGCTTTTTGTGATATGGTGTCTAACTCAATTGGGGATGCAATTATTGAGATATCTTATTTTTTTAGAGATTTATGCTCAACCGAAATACTTGTAGATCACATGGAAGCTTTGAAAGGAAAAATTATTAAAACTATATGCAAACTAGAAAAAATCTTTCTTCCTAGTTTTTTGACTTTATAGAGGATTTGCCGATTCAATTACCTTACGAGGTTAGGGTTGGTGAACTTGTCCAGTATTTATGGATGTAATCATTTGAGAGGTACTATATTTGTTATTAGATTTCAATTATTTCCTTAAAAGAGTTTAGGATACCTATTAAATTTTATGAATATTATGATGTTTAGGTTTTTGCATAATTTAAAGAAGAAAGTGAAAAATCGAGCCTTTGTAGAGGGAAACATATACGAGGCATATGTTTTTAAGGAAGTCTCCTCATTTTGCTTTCTGTATTTTGAACCTATTGTGCGGACAAGATTAAATCAGTTGCCACATAATGATGATGGGGGAAACATGGACTCTAACGGTCGTTTTTCTATTTTCACTCATCTTGAGTGAGTTTTTGGTGAACTAGATAAATCTTGATTTTTAGATGAAGATGAGTTATATGCTGCCAAACTATATGTTTTAATGAATTGATGGAGATGCTTCCTTATATAGAGTAAATATCATTATACCTTAAACCTTAATGATTGATATAAGATAATCTTAATTTGTAATGTGGATGTAATGTTAAGATATTTGATGAAATGATTGATAAATCAGAAGATGAATTGGAAAAAATACGTGATGCAAGATTTGCACAATGGCTCCAAGAGTATGTAAGTTTATGTGCAATCTATAATTTGCCACTTAATAATAAATAGGCATTACTGATGTGTATTAACAATTAATGCTCTTGTATTACATTTTGGTATGTCGTAGAATGTACGGATGAAACTGACCCACTTATATTTGATATTTCTCATGGTTTAGGACGTATAGCAAGATGTAACAAAGGATACTTCATAAATGGTTTCAAGTTTCACGTTTTAGATTATAGGCAAAATCATGAGATAATGAATAATAGGGTGTGTCAAAAAGAGTTTTTACAACAATTATGAGCGTGACTTTTATATTATCTTGGTGGATATAATCAAGTTGGAATATATTGGTATTAGAAATAGAGTTGTGCTATTTAAGTGTCATTGGTTTGACACTGAAAAAGGTGTTAGGGTAGACCCTTTTCATAGTCTTATTGAAATTAAACACAACTCGATGCTTGTTACAAATGAACCATTTGTTTTAGTCGTACAAGCTAACCAAGTTTACTATAGTAGTTATCTGGTAACCAAACGAGATTGACGTGATTGGTGGGTAGTATTAAAAACAAAAGCTAGGAGTAAATACCACCTTCCATGTAGTGGAGACAAAGAAAATGAAATTGATCAGAATGAAGAAGTGTATCAAGAAGATGATGTGTCTATTTCAATTAATATTAGTCCTTCTGAGGACCTTGATATCTCTATACTATTAACAAGTGGTGATTATGAAAAGGTTAATGTCTTGATTGAGGACAAACAAAATGAAGGAGAAATAGATGAAGAAGAACTTAAGGACCAAGATGAAGAAACTTTTAGTGATAGCGATGAAAATGAAGTTCATGAAGAACATGAGTTTGCTTATTTTGAAAGCAATTAATGGTGTTAGAAATATATGTTACTAGTTTTGTATCTTTTCTTACACAATTGTTTACTTTTATTATTATTATTATTTAAAAATCTTGATATGTTATTATAATATTTTAATTTATATTTAAAATATTTAAATGTATGTTAAAATGGCATGTTTTTGTTAACATTTTTTATTGTAAACATGTGTGGGACTTAGTCTTGATTCTTACATTTTGATGATGATTTTGATAGTTTGTTTTAATTTCTTTTAGCTTATATGACATATTTTTGTTAATATTTTTTATTGTAAACATGAATGGGAATTAGTCTTAATTCTTATATTTTGATGATGATTTTGATAGTTTATTTCAATCTCTTTTAGCTTATGTATGAATATTTTGTTATATTGTAGGAATAATAGTTAAAGGGAAGTATTCAAAACCAAGACCTCAAGCAACAAATGCCTTTGGATCTATGTTGTCACTTACAAATGATGGTGCATTTCTTAATCCATCAACTCATCCACAGAGATAGCAGGCCAATGATTTGCCCTCAAAGCCACCTTCTTCGTTTGATGCATCTGCAAAGCAGTAATCAATATGACATTTGCCCACGATTCTCATGGATACACATCCGTTGATTTAGAAGTAAGTGGAGATGGTACAGCCTTAAGGTCGAGGGGTAGAGGGTTTGGTGTAGGAATATATACACCTATAAATCCAACTCAAAGATTGCATATAACTCTTCTTGGAGATAGGTATATTATTTTATACTGTAATGAAATAGTTATATCTCATATATATTTTAAAGCAATAATTTTCTTTTATCTTGTGGTAGTACTTTTTTTGAGACAACGGTCACCACAACAATAACAAGATTCACATAAAATCACTTCCACAGTCCATGGCTGACATGGAAGAAAATCCCTAATAACGTTAAGGATTTAATGTTTAAGAAATTAGAGGTATATGTTTATTATTCAATTAAATTATAACTTTTTGTTTTTAATTATGTATTAAATTTTTTATTTAATCTATTATTTTGTTATAGGAAAAATTTGCTTAGACTTTAAATGAAGATTTTTTGGTTCAACGAATATGGAATAAAATTTGGTCTAATAGACTAAGAGACATGTTTTCAGAAGAGAGGACACAAGCAAAGAAAGAAGCCAACACAGAAAACATCATGGACTACAAAAGCATGTCAAGGTAATGGATCACAAATAAAGTTTGGGATGCTTTTATTTATACGGTATGGGTATAGAATAATGAAAAAACGAATCGAAACAAGCAAGGAGGAATTGTTTAATGTAAAAAGAAGGAAGCATTACAAAGCACATTGGTGGTTCAATTCCATTCCTTGTTCATGCAAAAAGGATGATATGAATTTATATTTATTCGTTATGCTTTACATACTACGACTTCCCATATTCTAATATGCTTTACATATTTTGTAAAATAAACGCATTATGATTTAGTATAGTTGTAAATGAATGCAGGCAAATGAGATGAATAGAGATGTTAGCTTTGAGGAAGCATTCAACAGCACTCATAGATGTTTAAGGGGTCATGGTGATTTCATAGACAATAAGTCTAAAACTATTAATGTACATAAAAAAATTGATCGATTTTTACTCCAAAGTTAACAATAAAATTATATACTAATTATTTTTCCTTTTTTATTTGTAAGAAACATATATTGCTGCATTATCACAAAAGTACGGCGAGAATTCATCATCACAGCCAAAATTTGATCCGCATGCTTGGATTGAAGAAATTGGAGGGATGAGGACTATATGCACTCATGTGCATGGGTTTGGTTCTCGGAGGCCTACTACAACTATACTTAATGATGCAACAACATCTGAGCCAACAGTTAACCCTTGCATCGGTTTTGATATTAGGTTAGAAAAAAAATTGGAAAATTTATCAAATAACATGAGTCAGATGCGTGAGCAAATGATGTAACATTTTGGAGCCATGAATGAATTTATGGCAAGTATAAAAGCAATGATGACAAAGAAGCATTCAAAAGAAGGCCATGTGAGTACTTTAAGTTCATATTCTAACGAGTAAGGTGACATCTCATGATAATAGTCTATTTTTCGAATTTGACTTAAATACTTTTTTTAATATGGCATACAATAGCACATTTAACTTTATTTTTATACATATATGTTGTGTGTTTGTAATGATTTTTAATTCTGCCAACTCGACTTTGAATTAAGTATTTTAATTGCATGTTAATTGTAAGCTGCGTAGATTATTTTTATTAATTTGTAATTATGATTATTTTAATAACAAAATATGCATTTTTGGGGATTCCTGCGGAATTTTTTGTTGGTAGAGTGCTTCCAATGGCAAATTCCGTTGGAAATTACCGATGGATTTTTCAACGAAAATTTTCGTTGGTATTGGTTTCCAACGAAAAATTTCGAAGGAAAATCCGTTTGAAACTCCATTGGTAATTTCCAACGAAAAATTTCGTTGGAAATCCATTGATAATTTTCAAAGGAAACTTCCGTCGGACATCCGTTGGAAACTTCCAATAGAAAATTTCGTCAATAAATTTGTTGGAATTTTTGTGTTTTAGGATGGATTTTGTGAAAAATAATATATCAAAATTTAGTTCTTTCTCAACAAATTTATGTATATTTCTAACAGAAATTCCATCGAAATTCTCCGATGGAGTTGCGACAGATTTTTGATGAAAAGTATTTTTGACAACCCTTTCAGAGACTAAATTTCCAACGGAAAATTCTATTAGAAATTTGTTGAAAAAAGTATTTCCAATAGAAATTTAACTATTGCTTACGAAAAAAATTTCGTCAGAAAAAGTCTGTTTTTTTGTAGTGAGTGAAGCTAATTGCTTAGCAACATATGAGCTCAACAACTTTGAGTTTTTGTTGGGCATGACTATTTGGTATGATATATTGTTTGTTGTTAACTCTGTTAGTAAAAATTTGCAATCAAAAGATGTGTATTGATGTTGCTATAGAACAATTAAAAGGTCTTTTTATTTTTTTGAAAAATATAAAGAAGATGGATTTGTATATGTTATGATTTCTTCTAAAGATATTGCATCTAAAATAAACATTGAATCTAAATTTTGTGATACACGTATCGTTCGTAGAAAACAATAATTTGATGAGAATGTTGATAATGAAATAAATAGATCTCTTGAAGAGTTATTTAGAATTGATTACTTTTTATATATATTAGATCAAGCAATTTTTTCACTCCAAAGTAGATTTAAACAATTTAAAATATATGAAAATATTTTTGATTTTCTATTTAGCTGTAAAAAGTTGAAGTCATTAGTTGATAATAGTATGAAAGAATATTGCCTTAATCTTGAATGTTCCCTAAAATACAACAAATATTCTGATATTAATGGTTTAGATTTATTTTCAAAGTTAAAAATTTTAAAAGAAATTATATAAATGGAAGAACACAATTCAATTGACATACTTAATTATATAAGAAAACTCGATTCTTTTCCAAATGCATATATTGCTTTTAAAATAATGTTAACAATTTCGGTAAGTGTTGCTTCAGGAGAAAAAAACTTTTCAAAACTAAAATTAATAAAATTTTATTTAAGATCAATAATTTCTCAATAAAGATTAAAAAGATTGACTATATTATCAATTGAAAAAAAAATATTAGAAAAATTTAATTAAAAATTTTGTATCCAAAATGTTATAAGAATAAAATTTTAATAATTTTCTTAATTTTAATCAAAAAACTTTATTTGAATATTTCGTTTACAGTTTTTAAATTTATTGAGTCAGTCCTACTTAAAAGAGCCATGTGTGGCTCCTTTTTGTTGCTTCACCCACGCATCTAAGCTTCCACTTCCCTTTTAGCCATAAGCTTCTTGACTCTTTAGCTTGGAGTAGTGTTGGTGGAGGTTTACGAGGAAGACAAAGTTATTTCTGGCATTTAAACAGTCGCCAACTGCAACTTTTAACCAACTTTTTAAAACTTTCGCCTTGTGTCATGGTGTTTGAAGGAGGGAAGTAACCAATGCTGGCCTTGTTGCTAATTTTTTTCTTAATTTCAACAAAAAAAATTTATTTCATTTAAATATTTAGTTTTAAATATTATTGAGCCGCCCTTACATGTGGGGCCTTGGTTACTACAGCATCCCCTTTCTAATCTACTTGCAATCTCTCCATTCCATATATATTATCATGTTTTCTTTTGTTTCTTTTGGATCAAATTATTTAAATTTTTGATTTTATTTTAAAATAAATACTAATTAATTTCGACTATTATAGCATTCTATAATCTATAGTATAAAATTTTGGTTGGGTGGCGGGACTTTTTCAATTCTTCCTAAATGGAGCGGGTGGAAATTAAGATAATGTTGTACCAATGAAGAAGGGGCGGACTTCCCTTCCCTTGTGGGGCACCGGTTGACTTAACTGTGCAATTGGACGTCTATATTGATGACTACAGCTGAGTGGACCTTCCCTACCATTTCATCCAAAACCAAACCATAAGCCTTGAATCATATGTCTCCTTCAATGTTCTGACATGTTCATCGTGACAGAAATCGGATGCCAGATTGGGTTATTTTCGTTCTTCGACATCTGATTCTTCTTCTCTGGTTCAACGATTCATAACTTTCTCATGCGTTTCAAATTATCCTTCCTTTCGCTCATGAATATATATATTCTAATATTTTTCTTCGTACTAAGAAAATCTCTTGCGGTAGATGAAAACTTTACAGTCTGCAGCGAGCCAAGTACTTGTGGTAGGCATAACATAAAGTTCCCATTCTTCATCCAGGAACGTAGATGTGGTTATCCCGCATTCAACATCTCCTGCAGAAACAGCACAGACCCAATCCTTAGCTTGCCTGATGGCGACTATATCATCCATGATATCTTTTATCAGAACCAATCTTTTCAGGTGTCAAAAGCTGTTGCTTTCGATAGAGATGCCGTTTGCAGCCATTCAATCCCCAACATATCCATTCCTGAAGACTGGCTTTCTCTGGCCCCAAACCAAGCAGAAATATTTTTGCTCTTCAATTGCAACTTAACCGTGCCATCGACCTGGGAACTTTCACAGCACAAGGTTAATTGTTCTGCTGAAAATGAAACTAATGCAACTTTGGCACTGTTCAATAATGATCCTAAGCTGAATTTTGCTTCAAAGTATTGTAATAAAACGGTGCTGGCGCCTGTGGCTTTTTATGAAGGAGAGCAAGGTGTTGAAAGTATGCTGAACCGAGGGTTTGTGCTGAAGTGGATAGCGAGCGACTGTAGCATTTGTGAGGCGAGCGGGGGCAAGTGTGGATTTGATTATAGTACCTACCATTTCAAGTGCTTTTGCCCAGATAGGCCTCACGCATGGCATTGTACTCCTGGTATGTTCTTTTCAAGATCTAGAAGGAAAAAGAAAAAAAGAACTTTGAAATCTCAATATATACAACCAAGTAGGATAAAACTAGGAGAAAGCTTGATTTATCAACTTAATTGTTCCTGGCGGGGATTTATCATGAATCTACATATGTTGAAAAGTTCAAAAACATCAGAGAAGTTTTTAAAATTAGGGGATTTTGAAAAGAGATTGAGAAATTTGGTATGATTTCGGCAGGGGTTTTAGCTTTTCTGCTTGTTCTAGGTTTGTTTGCTGCAAAAAGATGTGATGTTCTTGGATTTACCGTTTTAGGTTAGACTTTTGTTCTGTGAAGGATCAGTTCACCTATGTCTGACTTTAGGATTGATCCTTGCTTTTTATAGCCTTTTGTGCAGAGATTTTGTAATCGTAAAGCCAAGGTTCCCCCACCAGGTTCCCGATGCCATCAAAGTCTTTGGTTTAGGCTTCTGTGGCAATGGATGAATAAATTCCGCTTTTCAAAAAAAACAAAAAAAGTAGAGATGGGGTGATGAACAGAGAAGATCTTTAAATTAAGATTTTGGTCATGCACTCCGTATCTAATGGACTGAATCAAAATTACCTGGGTTATAACCGGTAGAAGTTATTAAGAATATATTTCAATTTCTCAAAAAAATTCACCCGTTGAAATTCCATCATTCTACCGTCTACAACAATCAGTGTTGATAGAAAAAAACCCAGTCCAGAGAATTTTTAACAGGGTATTCATTTGTATTTCGTTGTTCATGTTGCAGGAAATTCTACTGGTTTTACCATAAAAGTTGCAGCAGGTAATGTACACAGCAGAGTCATCAAGCGATTTAACTTGTTTTGTTGAATAATCGCTAATTAGATTACACTTTTCACTCTTATTAACAATAACTAAATTGCTTCAATGAGCATATCTAAAAGTTCAATTTTGATCTCATTAAAATGACATTCAAATTTTATCAATGTAACATTTTGAAAGAATTTGACTGAGAAGTTTATGAATAAACCCTGTCTTTCAATGCAGCTTCTTCAATTGCTGGAATTGTAGTGTTGATTATTCTGGCCTTCTGCTTTATAAAAAAATTCTCATCAGAGGATAGCATGTTTAATCGGAAGACCAAAACAGAAGCAGATAAGAAGATTGAAGCCTTCCTAAAGGACAACGTGTTCCTAGCTCCAAAAAGGTACAGACATTCGGACATCAAGAAGATAACCAACTCATTCCAATATAAATTAGGTCAAGGAGGCTATGGCGACGTTTACAGAGGGAAGCTACTTGATGGACGACATGTAGCAGTCAAGATTTTGAAAAAATCACAAAGGAATGGGGAAGAATTTATGAATGAGGTGGCAAGCATTAGCAGAACTTCCCATGTGAACGTAGTCACTCTTTTAGGCTTCTGTTTTGAGGGTCGCCGGAGGGCTCTCATCTATGAGTTTGTGCCAAATGGATCACTCGAGAAGTTCATATTTCAAGAGAAGGCAGGCCATCGTCAATTAGAGTGGGAAACCTTGTACCAAATTGCAGTTGGCATAGCCAGAGGGTTACAATATTTGCATCGTGGTTGTAAGACACGTATTCTGCATTTTGACATCAAGCCTCACAACATTCTCCTTGATGCTGACTTCTGTCCAAAGATATCTGATTTCGGCCTTGCTAAATTGTGTCCCGAAAAAGAAAGCGCTATTTCGATGACTGGCGCGAGAGGAACTGCCGGATATATTGCTCCTGAAGTATTTTCCAGGAACTTTGGACGGGTGTCTCACAAGTCTGATGTCTATAGTTATGGGATGATGATTTTAGAGACGGTTGGTGGAAGAAAAAACATTAATGTCGAAGTTGATCGCACCAGTGAGATATATTTTCCACATTGGATCCATGATCGTATAGAGTTGGATGAAGAACTAGGATTGCAGGGTATTATAGATGGAGATGATCAAGAGAGAGTAAGGAAGATGATAATAGTGAGCTTGTGGTGCATACAGACCGACCCATCAAACCGCCCACCAATGAGTAGAGTGGTAGAAATGATGGAAGGGAACATTGATTCCCTCAACATCCCACCCAAGCCTTTCTTGTCGTCACCTCCAACATCGCCAGATGCAAATTCCACTAGTAGACTAATAGCCTGACATTGTTAATTCAATTTAAGCCTGGTTATAGCTTATACCTCTTGGAATTTTGGCAGTGTTTGTTCTTAGTTCATTACATAGGGTGCCTGCTCATATCTGATAGAAATGCTAGATTTGTATTTGTAAGTTTGACATTGTCTCTTTCTATGTTGGAGCTTTAAAGTAATACTTACTTTCTTGTATGAAAGTGTGTTTGCATATATGGATGACACAGATAAAGTTTATACGCGCTAATTAAAAGCTTTAAGGAAAATTATCATAACAAAGCAAATATAATGTACATACAAATTTTTCCTTGAAATTTCTTGACTTGAAAAATTATGAAACAAATATCAAATATTTGGTGTGAGTTATAATCTCTAGAATTCCTTTGATTAATTTATTCACTTTGTCTTCAAGAGTCTTGACAACTTGACCTTAATCACGAATTTCGCTTGATCTTCGCTTTAAAGGTCTTGACGACTTGATCTTGATTACGAACTATACATTATATACTATACTTGCTTGATGGCTTGATCACTGTCACGACCCAAATTTCGGACCATGACCGGTGCATGGGCCCAATGGACGTAGTCCACTAAGCCCAAGAAAGCTTATTAATATAACCTTTTCATCATTCCATTAAAAGTTGCTAAGTCACATTTTATAACTTTAAATCAAAATAATACTAAACATTGCCATCTCATAGTGGCATACCAATCAAAGAGTACATATATTATCTAAACTTAATTTAATAATTTACATCAGTTTGTTTATACACAACAAAAGAGTACTTGACTTCCAGCGAAGAGACTCGGACGAATGTACAGCTACTGAATGCCGAGACACCTACCAAGGGTCGAATATACGAAGACACTTCGACCTAGTTACCAACTGCCTCGTGATTGGAAAACATGAAGTTGAAAACGGTGAGTATAAACCCAGTGAGTGAACAAGAAAGGAACAAGCATACCACAAAGAATGTTTAGCAAAATCATGATGCATTCATTTTTCAAAACAATGCAATTTGTTTTAGTTCTTATTAAACCCCTCATGTAAACCCCACATGAGTAAATCACTTTATGAAAAAGATCCATGCTCAACAAAGGGTTTGGAGAGTGAAAACTTAAATAGCATTCATGCGAATCAGGTCAAAATAAACGACGGGTCCTCGCTGCAACGGAAAGGGTAGCTACAGCGAGAATGAATTTTTGCTGCAGCGACACTTGATTTAAATTATCAACTAACCGAGGGTTTCTCACTAAACCTCTTCATTTTAAACTTAATTCATTTATTCCTTAATGTTGGAAGTCCATGCCCAACTATGGTACTAAAGAAATGAAAAATAGGGTAGCAACTATACCAAATGAGGAGCAAAACAAAAAGTTTTTTGTTGCAGCGAAAATAAATCTCGTTGCAGTGAAATTTTTGGTCTCAAAATAGAAAGTTTCTCGCTGCAACGAGAAGCTACAGTAACATTCTCGCTACAGCGAGATTTCGGCCAACACCACCCCTCCAAACTTGAGAGTTTCTCGCTGCAGCGAGAAACAGGGCACCAGCAAAAAAATTCCATTCCCTTCAAGAAAAAGCCATCATGATGTGTTAACAAAACAACATGAAACACATATAAATTCCCAAAATTCAACCAGTCAAATTCTCACATTTTGCATTACAACCATATACCATATATGTATATATATATATATCAATCATCATGCACACCCTCCCATCATCATCAACTTCTATGCATCGGCTTATGTGCACTCCCACTCGCACATAGTCGGGTCAGCATTGGCTTATGTGCACTCCTACTCGCACATAGCCGGGTCAATATCATTACACAATATTATTTATATATATATATATATGTATATATATATCAACATAATGTAGTAATACAACAATCCATAACAGTCACATGTCACACATAGAGACAATTTATCAAAGGCTTGTTCCCAAGGAACCCTTTTTAAGAGAGATTGAATAAATCATTCACATTCCCAAAACTATTTTTGAAATGCAAGTTCACTCACTGGTATCTTGTTGAACCTTTTGTCGACTCTACTTCTCTAATTGTCCAAATGGAGTGATGGGGCTTCGTTGGAACCTATTATCACATTAGCATTACCATTAATTCAAGCCACACACTTATAAATTCTAAAAGCTTTTTCTTAGCTAGCTTTAATGGCCATTTAAATGACTATCTATTCTCATTACCCTTATCACTCTAAAATGAATGAACAACCCCAACTACCAATTCACCCCCAAATCTAAACACTAATCATTCTCAACACTAAAATCAACTTTAGTTTACTACTCACTTTAATAGCTTTGTAACCTTGAAATTCTTTCCAACAATTCCCAAGCTATTATAAGGGCTTTCTTTCTCTTTCTCTCTCTAAACACCTAACTAGTGAGAGAAAGTATGAAAGTGAGATTTTTCAAGGGTTTTAAAGTGAGAAAGTGAAAGGGCACAAGGGTTCTAGTCAAAAGAGCACAAAAGTATGAAAATTAGAGCTAGAGAGAGAAAATTATGAAAATTTCATACCAAGCTTCCATGGAGGATGGAAGCAACGTGAGATGGAAAAAGAAGAAGGAGAAAAGTTGTTGGAGAATGTAGAAGCTACTGGAAGGAAGAGATATTTATAGCCTATGCTTATCCACTCTACTTAAATTACCAAAATGCCCCTCCACAAATTAGCTTGTTCTCCTCCAACCTTTTATGCAATCTTTTTACTTCTTTAACACTAGGACAAGGTCCATAATGGTCTAGAAATGACCATTTATTAAAAATTCTAACTCGAGGTGAAAAATAACCATTTTGCCCCTACCATGAAAATCATCAAAATTTTTATTTCCTTGTCATTTTACCCATATTTTCATCATTCATTTACGCCTTAGGCCTACTTAAGCCTTAATATTGTTTAAAACTTACTTTTAGGGGCTTACTAAGTAAATGACGAATTTACCCCTGATTAGTGCTATCGAGTGTACTTCTATCTATGAGTCTATAAAGGTCAAGGTCTCACAATTGTGAACTTTGCTGCCACTTGATATCTTAACTTAAGAAACCTTCTACTCTTTTCGAGCTTCGAAATGCTCTTGTTGTTCAATTTATTACTCATTTGCAAGTATACGTATCGTAAAAATAATATAATGATAAGTAAAGTGCCAGTCCCATAAGAAATTGGATTAATTTTTACTATTAATTACTAAAATTACATACCCTATTTTTATCCAAATATTAAAAATTGAATTAAAAAGCAAAACTTAAAAACTAAAACTACTCTAAATTTACTCATCAAAATTGCTTTTCTAAACTTGATTTACTTTTAGACCTAAGATTATGATGTTTTTCAATACTTCATTTGATTATTGTCTCTCTCTCTCTCTTAACTTAACTTAATGGATTAAGTTGCTAACCTAGAGTCTTAAATTATTTATAAGTCTCTGTCAAGTTTCCTATAAAAATATCTCTCCCAATTAATTTATTATATGTCTATGCAAATTAAATTAAAGACTAATTCATTAAGTTCGTGCTCTAATACTGGCTACGTATGGCTTATAGGTGTATGTTTACCCTATATGCAATCAAATCACCTAATCAACTAAGTGTATTTGATCATACGTTATTCTATTCAAGGTCTCCCTAAATCTCCTTCATCAAAGTTTAACCTAGGTTTCCAATTCAATCTAATTGGTGATCAAGGAATTAGAAGCATTAAGAACTGAATAAAATAAACAAATTAAATCCATCAAACATAAGTAAAAGAGAGATAAATAAATTAGACTAGGTATTGAGTTCAATCATAATCTTAGATTAATAATTTAGTTTCTCATCAAATCACACGTCATCATCAAATCATATGTCATCATCAAATTAAGTTTAAACATTCAAGTCAAACTAAGAAAAAAAATAAGAGAATAACAAAGGATGATAGAACCCAAGAATTTATAATCTTGATCTTCCAAATCTTTTTGAATCCTTCAAATTCTTCTTAGCTTCAATGACTTTGCGACTTGATTCTTAGTTGTCAATCTGGTGTTTCATTTTTTTTTTAAAAAAAAGGTCTTTTGAAAGGTTATTTTTATAGAGCTTTGAAGTTAGCCTAAGTTAAGTGAAGAAAGAAGTCAATTTTAACTAGGATTTACTCATCAGACTACGTGGGTCGCGGTGTCATGAACTACTCTCCTTCGCTTAATTATATGATAGTTTGTTGCAACACTTGATTAAACGCTTCCACACAAGCCAACCAATAACTCATTTATATTTGATCAAACATCAACAATAACAACAAATTAGACTAAGGCAACGCACATCGAAATCATAAGGCATACCAAATGCCATATAGGTAACCACTGAGACCAAATAAGAAAAAATGTTTTATTAATATGAAAATGAGTACAAAGGGACCAAGACACATCATCGTCAGGCCATGGAGGCAGCCTTAGATGATTTGCTACAAACATATCTTTACTAGTGAGGCAGCCCAACAATCCATCGACTGCTCACCGTCTATAAACAGTTAACGAAATTTTACATGTATTCTACCAATAACCATTATAATGTTTGAAATGAGGCATTCCTTTCTTAAAGGGTCTTTCCCCCTAAAGACATAACAAGTATTTTTAGAAATGTTACGATGAGCCATTACAATGTTTGAAAAGGGAACATTTCCCTCACAAGTACAAAAGGCTCAATCTCTTAAACAACTCTAACTTGTTACAGTCCGAGACAAGGTTGGCTCATGACATCCTCCCCCACTCAATCTGTCGATGTCTTCATTGATTGGTTAGCTTGGAATTCTTTAATCTTCTACTGAAAGGTGCAGATATCAACTTGCTTCTCACAGATGATCTCATTTGGCCCTAAACCTTCCTATCTCACCAAGTACTCCTGTATTGGTCATCGGTTGATTATCATCATCTTTCTTGCCAAAATCTCCTCCACTAGGCTTTGTGATAGTGGCTTGGTGCTGATGGCGGCTTTTATGGCTTAACTCATACTTGCATTTGCTAGATCTGCATGAAACAGCTATAGGTTGTTGACGTGAAACACGAAGTGTACCTTCATCCACATGGGAGGATCAATCTTGTAGCAAGTCTTCCCCATCTTAGCTATAACAGGTACTGAACCTTTATACTTTTGTAGTAGTCTTCGATCTCTTATCTTTAGGAATCGAAGTTGTTCAGGTACCAACTTTACCACCACCACGTTTCCCACTTTAATGTGTTACTCCCTTTTACCTTTATCTTCCTACTTCTTCATGTTGTTGGAGGTTTTCTCTAAATAGTCTCTGGTGATTTTAGTGTTTTGTCTCCACTCTTTAGCAAAGTTGTATGCCCAGGGACTCTTCCCGCTATATGATTCCATTGAGATATAGGGAAGTCTAGGTTGTTGTTCGGTGACTGCCTCAAAAGGGTTTTTATTAGTGGCTGAGCTCTTTTGTGAATTGAAATATAGTTTAGCCATATCTAGTAAGTTGGGCCAATTTTTTTGATTCGCTTGTACAAAGTGTTGCAGGTACTCTTCTAACAACCCATTGAAGCATTTGTCTGACCATCTGTTAGCGGGTGATAATTGGAATATATGTTGAGTTTTGATCCCAAAAGCTTGAAAAGCTCTTTCCAGAAAAAGTCAGTAAATCTTGGATCCCTGTGGTTGATAATGTTCTTAAGAGCACTCTAATTTTAACCACATTTTTAAAAACCGAACAAGTTTTTTTTTTACAAAGCCAAACTTCTGCACTAGAATAAACGTCGCATACTTGGAGAAATAATCCACCACTACCAAGATCACTGTCATATCTCCCATTTTAGGAAGTCTTACTATAAAGTCCATAAAAATACTTTCCTAAGGTTTGGTCGATACTAGTAAAGGTTCGAGGATTCCCACAAATCTTTGTCTGTCTACTTTGTCCTGTGAGCAAATGACACACGTTTTCATATAATCCGTCACATCCTACCGTATATGAGGCCAATAGTAACCTTGTTTTAGTAGTGTAATGGTTCGCTGCCAACCTAAATGTCCTGCCCAAGGAGTGTTGTGACATTCCAGCATTAATTTTTACCTAAGCTCCCCTATTCTTGGAACAAATATACGTGGCGTTTTCGTTAGTTAAAATCTATTTTCTGCCTAAAAGTATTTCGATTTTCCACTCTCCATCAACTTCATAATGGCCATTGCTTGGGGATCTTAGTGCAAGTTTTCCTTAATACGATTATGGATATCTACGGTCACTTTGCTGGCCGTTATTGGTGCGATCACCCTCAGACCTGCGAATTTGACTTTCTTGTTGAGGGTGTCTGCCACACGATTTGCCTTTCTAGCTTTATGTTCGAAGGAGAAATTAAACTTGACTAGGAACTTTTTCCATCTCATTTGCTTGGCCATAAGTTTTGGCTGTGTGAGGAAGTGACTTACGGTTGTGTTGTCGGTCTTAACCACAAATTGTGACCTTAGCAAGTAGTGTTACCAAGCCCCTAAACAGTGAATCACTACTAATAGTTCTTTCTCCTATGTTGTGTATCTCTTCTTAGTTCATTCAACTTTTTACTTTCAAACGCAATCAGGTGTCTTTCTTGTAACAACACTCCTTCAAGGGCAAAGTCTGATGTATCCATCTGTACCTAGAAAGGCTTTGCAATATCGAAGAATGATAAAATATGATCCATTATCATCACATCTTTGCAATATCTGTACCTATAACAGGCTTTGTAAAATTGGCACTGTGGCATCCAACTCCACTTCAGTCCTTTTTTCAACAATTTTGCTAGTACTATTGTCCTTTTTCAATATTCTTCCATAAATCTCTGATAATAATTGGGTAGACTTAAGAATGAACGAAGCTTAGTTGTATTCTTAGGGGTGGCCTACTCTTTGATAGCCTCCACCTTCTACATATCCATCTGGATATGCCATTGTTCAATTAGGTGACCAAGGAACTGAGTTCGGGTTTATGTGAATACACATTTCTCTATTTTCACATATAATTTGTTGTCACGTAACCTTTGGAAGACCTGCCACAAATGTTGTTGATGCTTCTTTAAAGTTGACTTGAACACCACGATATCGTCCAAGTAGATTACCACGAATTTGTATAGATAATCATGGAACACTTGATTCATCAATGTGCAAAAGGTAGCATGAGCATTGGTTAGTCCAAAAGGCATAACGGGAAATTCAAATGCTCCATATCACATTACGCAGGTAGTTTTTGGTTCATCTCCCTCAGCCACTCTTACTTAATGGTATCCTAATCTTAAATCTAACTTGGAGAAGTATTTTGCACAACTCAGTTGGTCCAAAAGATTTGCTATAAGAGGAATAGGATATTTATTCTTAATTGTGACTTTGTTTAGAGCCTAATAATCCACACACAATCGTAAACTCTCATATTTTTTTTTTCTGAAAGAGTATTAAGGCCCAAAAAAAGTGCCTTTGATGGTCAAATAAATTCAACTTGAATTAGCTTGTTTAATTGTTTTCTTAGCTCTACTAACTCTGGGGGAGCCATCTTGTATGGCTCTTTTGCAAGCGACTTGAATTTTGGGAGTAATTCTCTCTCGTGATTGATAGCTCGTCGAGGTGGTAGGACCCTGAGTAGTTGTTCTGGCATTATATATTGAAATTCTTTCAAAACGAGTTTCACTTATTTAGGTATTGGATTCGTGTTATCTTCACCTTTTTAGATGGGCATGGTCACGTAAAAGGGCTCACCTTTCTTGATCCCCTTCATCTCACTCTTAGGTAGAATTGTAGCAGGTATCACACATGGTTGTTCTCCAAAAAATATTAGACAACTTGCAACAAGGAAAGAAATGGCTTATGCTTTCGTCATAAAATCCAAGCCTAAGATAAAATCAAAGTCATTTATAGTGGCTACAGTCATGTATACCTTCCCTTCCCAAGAGCCAATCTTATCCTTTACATCTTTGGAGTTCCCCATAATAGTTGAAGTTGGCAAGTTAACTACTTTCATTTGCCTAAAGTCTTTCTCAACTTTAAGACCGTATCTTTTTGCCTCTCCCGAGGTGATGAAGGTGTCTGAGGCCCTCGTGTCAAGCATGGCTTTAGTTCTTTTCTCATTCAATAACACCTTTACATACATTAAACCTCGTTAAGGCTCCTTTTTCATCTTTTCTAATTACGCTTGTAAGGTGCTAAGGAAATGAATGGAACCCATTCATGCTAGCTCTTCCTCTATTTCTTCAACTATGGTGTGGAGTGATGGTGTCTCATTATTAGCAGTGCATATCGCACTGAGAGCTACTCAGTGAGGACAAGCAGCTACTTGATGTGGTTCTTTGCATAGGAAATAAGATATTAGAAGTTGTGGCTTGAAGTTCCATGACTCATTTGTTCTTGGTTGGGGTGAGTCTCTAGCAGGTGGTCTGCTATCGCTTCCCCCACTCGAGGGTCTGCTAACTCTTGAAAATTTTACCCCAATATTTGAGTTAGAGCTATTGGTCCTGGATGGAAGGTCTTCTCTTTTGTTAGAGTTTTCACTATAATCAGTAAGGTGCTCGACAACCACCATCACCGAAGTCACATATTGTACCTTTTATAATTGTAACTATATCCTCACCCATGGTTTTAGATCCTTGAAGAAATATAATAGTTTATCTTTTTTGGTCATATCTCTGATATGTAGCATTAAAGTAGAGAAGTTCCTCATAAACTCCCATATTGATTTCGTTTGTGACAACTCCCAGAACTTTTCTCGCGCCATATACTCAACATTTTCAGGGAAAAACTAGTTCTTCAAATCTTGCTTGAGGTACACCAAGTGTTGATGTGTCACTCACCATCAATGAATTTGAAATGCCACCATAACTTTGCATCCCCAATAAGATACATTGAAGCCATCGCCACTTTGTCCTCATTTGACTTTGTGTGCACAACTCGAAAATACTGCTCTATATAAAAAAGGAAGTTCTTCAACTCCTTAGCATCTCTGACCCCTTTATATCGCTTGGGCTCTGGCACTTTGGCTCTTTTATCTTGATCTCTTGAGTTTGCACTGACATTACCTACAACCATAGCCAAAAGATTTACTTAAGCTTTTAACTCTCTGATCTTGCCTTGGAAAATGCTCAACGCATCCCTGGTTTCATCACTCAGGGTATTAATCATCTCAGACAGCTTTCGCTGGACAATCTCAATTTCATCTATTCACTCACGCAGGACTGTTTGAAAATTTACTATGGCCACTGGGGCCTCTAACTCATCAATCCTCTGGTGAACTCCACGTGGTCACCATGTTTACTCTTTAGGTTAGCACGTCTCACCCGTGCTTTGATACCAATTGTCACGAATTACGTAACTTCGCTTAAATATGCGATAATCCATGTGACGCTTGAGTGAACACTTCCACGCAAGCCAGCCAATAACTCGTTTATGTCTAATCAAACATCAACAATAGCAACAAATTAGACTAAGGCAATGTACATCAAAATCATAGGGCATACCGAATGCCATATATGCAACCATTGAGACCAAATAAGGGAAAATGTTATATTAATATGAAAATAAGTACAAATGGACCAAGACACGCCATCGTTGGGCCATAGGGGCAACCTTAAATGATTCGCTACAAACATACCTTTACCAATGAGATAACCCAACAATTCATCGACTGCTCACCCCTTATAAAGAGTTTACAAGTATTCTACCAATAGCCATTACAATGCTTGAAATGAGGACATTCTTTTTCTAAAAGCTCTTTCCCCTTAAAGACTTAATAAGTGTTTTTAGAGATGTCACCACGACCTAGAACAATGTTTGAAAATGGGACATTTCCCTCACAAGTACAAAAGACTCAATCTTTTAGACAACTCTATCTTGTCATAGTCCAAGACAAGGTTGGCTCATGACATGCGGCCTCAACCCATTAATTAGTAGAAATCGTAATTGCTCTAAGACTGCTACAATGCTTTAACTTTGGCATGATTTTTTACCATCTTTTAGGCTAAAATAGGTGAAGTGATAAGTATGAAAGTTGTATATTTTTCACTTAACTTTTCAATGGTCTAAGAATCGTCTCATTTAGAGTTCTATAAAGAGAGTTATGATCAAAATACGGAACATGTGTAATGAAAATCTGCACCTTGAAATTACTTTCCTTTTTCCATTAAAATTCTTCCTTTATTAAACACCTACAAAAGCACGAATAAATCAACAACAACCTATCTTAATCACATTAACACTAAATTAAGCATAAATTTAATTAAAATTATATTAACTCACCTAAATTAACTAATTTAAAATAATTTAAATAAAACCTACTAATTTTTATACATTACAACAAGAACTAAGCTAAGTTACTATCACAGTTAATCCTAAACACCTCTGTCTCATAGAATTATCAGCTCTTAATCTTCGAGTGTCTCTCAATCATTATAAATGGCTTGGAGGAGCCCATATTTATAGTGCTAGATGAGAGACATTGATGAGGATGTAGTCTTTTTGAATTATCTCTAAATTATTTTAATTTAATTAGAGATAAATCATTATAACTCATTAAAAGTCTTTTGATTTGCTAGACTTTGAGTCCTTAAATTTTGATTGGATGAATGTGAGTTTTATCTTTTAATTTATTTAGAGATAAATTAAATATCAAATTTGATTTTTATCTCTAAAATATCAAAATTATTATAGATAAATTAAATGACCAATAATTAAATTTCAATTGGTCAAAAATATGAATATTATCTTTAAATTACCTCAAGGAATAAATATATGACATGTAGGTGAGTTGGTTCAACTATGTGTATTTGAAATAATCCAACCAATAAATTAATTAATTTATAATTAATTATGTGATTATAACATCATCAAGTCCATGTGGCAGCACATAATTAGATGATAATATTTTCCTCTCTACAAATGTCCGCTCAAGACTTATTCACATATGATTTTGAATGTAGCAAGTAGACAAGCTTGAAATTTTAAAAAAAAAACTTCCTATGATTTCTTAGAATTCTAATATGTCTTGGTATGCTTGCAATCTAAGTTAAACTTGAATTATACTTACCCATAAGTAAGAAAATTATGATATTGGGGGATGTGTATTGCAATAAAACTATTTGAAGAAGTATATTACAATAAAACTATAATCTTTGAAGAAGTATATTGCAATAAAATTGTTTGAAGAAGTATATTGCAATAAAACTATAATCTTTGAAGAGGTATATTGCAATTGGTATTACATCCTTTAATCAATTAGGACTCTCTCTTTCTACTCTATAAAAAGAGAACTCTCTTACCAATTTTTTGTACATTAAAACCAATTTAAGAATTGCAAATTTTCACTAAGCTAGCAGAAAATTCTTCAAGGTATACCTCCCATTTTTTTTCCCTTCTGCCTCAAGTAATTCAACTAATCTTTTTATCCTTATCCTTAGTTATCTTGCCACCTTGTTCATCCCATTCTTGCCACCTTCAAGAAGTACATGCCACGTTACTAGCTAAAGATTCAACATAAAGCCAAGCCTTGGATAATTTATTCTTGCCACATTACAATTGGCATGCTAAAAATTATGCAAGGTCCCATTGTATCTTACCACGTTACAAGCTTTAAATTAAATCAAAAGATCCATGCATGAAGAAAGAATAAGTAAATATAGTAATTTATGTTCCATCCTTCAAACACCAATGGCAAAGCCAAAGGTGAAAAGCCCACTTTTTTCATATTAAAGAATTTAAGTTGGCAAGGGTTGGAAGTTGAACAATATAGTTTTCTGCCATGTGTTCGAAAAGGTACTCTACAAGGTTATCAACTGAACTTACATGAGTTGCATAAGCTTGCACAAAGATGTCAAGCATGGCTATCATGACCAATCATCTTTTTTTTTTTTTTATCTTTTTAAGCTTTCGCTCATGAGTACTTTTAATACCTTTAACTAGATCAAGAGAATTTAGCAGAGGATCTTCAATCAACCTCCTGCCACATCAAAGACTTCCACCAATCTTACATTTGTGTTTTTATACTTCATCCACTTATTTCATATTTGTCTTTTTTTTCTTTTGACTATTATAATTTTCTTACGTTTAATCTTTTTTTTTAAGTTAAAATTCAAATGTATTAGTCTATAATCAAGACAAGCTCAAATTGAAGTGGAAGAAATTGGTAGCAATTTGAGAAGTGCTCTTTATAATGGCACTTGTCAATCCTTTGAGGGTGCTTTTTATAATAGCACTTGTCAATCTTTTGGAGTGCTCTTTATAATAGCATAAGATTTGTTATTTTTCAAGAGTGTTCTTTATAATAGCACACAATTTAGAATCATTATGGTATACTTGAAGGACCACGAAAATCTTTTCATTTTCTCCAAGAATGAAGATATGAAGAAGAGGTTGTTTCTTCCCACACGAGATTGTTGATTCATCCTCATTGAAGAACATAGTTGAAGAATACTTTGGACAAGTTTGTAAATTTATTGACCTTAAACCATCCTATAGTAGCATGTTTGCAAAAGATCAAACTAAGAAGGTTCAAGAATCTGACCAAATTAGTTGGGCATGTTGATGACTTGATAAATCTTGAAAAGGAATTGAATGCTTTCTGTCGCAAGAAGGATGAGATTTAATCTTCTCTTAAAGAGAAAAGGGAAAAGGTGCAAAAAAAGAAAACTAATTTTTCCTATATTAATGAAGAGATAGCTTTAGTCAAGTCTTCTCCTATTTTGAGTAAAAGCAAAGTTAAGTCCTTAAAATTGTTGCAAAATATGCTAGAATCTTCTTGAGAAGAGTTAAAGAATTTCAAGTGGACGCCTTGATTTGATTGCTTCCTTATTGATGTAGCTCTTGCTTTTCATTTTTTTTTTTTGGTTTTAGGATTTAGACCTTCAAAATTTTCTTTCACACTTTAATGCATTTCGAATTAGCAATTAAAATCATTAATTTCTTATTGCTTTTCTTGTGAAGAAATTTTAAAGATAATCTTATGAAACCTTCAAGATACTTTGTGTTCCAAAAATTTTCTTGGACATCAATTGATCCTCAAAACAATTCAACTTGTGATTATAATTTGTTTCACTTGCAATTTAATTAATTGAACCACATAACTCAGAGAGAAATACAAACTTGATTTATTATTTGATGTTTTGTCTTGGTGTTTTCAACATCGTAAAGAATTTGAGCCATGTATAATGCAAGAGATTATTACTTTTTTGCTATGACTGAACTTGGCAATGGAACCAAGCTACCTACTTACCTCATAATGTGAAGGAGGATCAAGTCATAATGCAGTTTTTTTTTTCCTTTAACTTTTGCCTAAGTCATCATGTTAAGGATTTTCAACTTAACAGGTCATTTTTTTGTGTGTAGTTTAAGCTCTTGTCAAGGAGCATCTAATCTTCAAGCATAGTAACACTTTAAGAATTTGCCATTGATTAGGTAAACTCTTACTCTATTTTGATCCATAATCTTATACGTTCCATTAGTGTACACTTCTTCAACAACATATGGTCCATCCCATTTTGAGAGAAACTTGTTACCCATACGATGTGTAGTGTTTATGGGTCTTCTCATAGCAAGAACTAAGTCTCGCACTTCGAATGATCATAGTTTAAGTTTCTTGTTGAAAGCTTTGGACAATCAAGCTTGGTAACATTCCAAGCGTTATTGTGCTTCCAACCTTTTTTCATCCAATGCTTCAAGTTCTTTAAGGCATAGGTGAACAGTATCATTGTTTGAAATACCTTCTTGAATGGCAATTCTCAATGATGGAATTTGACGCTCTAGTGGGAGAACAGCTTCTACACCATAAATAAGCAAGTATGGAGTAGCTTGAGTAGGTGTACAAAATGTCATATGATAAGCCCATAGAACTTCCTTTATTTCCTCTGGCCAATCTTGTTTTGTGCTATTAGCAACTTTCTTGAGAAGATTGCTTAAAGTCTTGTTGAAAGCGTTTATTAAACCATTTTTTGATGCGTGGTACAAGGAAGAATTATTTTGCTTGAAGTTAAACTGTGCACATAATTTCTCCATCGCGAACTATTTTTAATTATCTATTATGATGCATTATGGCATGTTATAACAATAAATGATGTTTGTTCTAATGAAAGTAACAATCGTTCTTTTCTTTACTTCTTGATAAGATGCTACCTTTACATACTTTGAAAAGTAATCTATGGCTATAAGTACGTAGAGATGCCTCATTGAACTTTTAAGTAATGGTCTAACCAAGTCGAGTCCCTAAGTATCAAATGGCCATGATATAACTGTTGGGTGGAGTGGTTCAGGGGGTTGATGAATGAAATTAGCATGAAATTGACATGCGTGACATCTTTTAGCATAGTCCATGCTATCCTTCACAATTGTTGGCTAAGAGTACCCTATTCTTTTGATTTGGAAATGCAACTTGGCTCCAGATTGATGCACCCCACAAATTCCTAAGTGAGTTTTTTGCAAAGCTTTGTATGCTTTTTCATCTTTTAAACAATGAAGAAAGACTCCATCGAAAAAACGTCAACAAAATGTACCCTTGAAATAAATAAATTTAAGACCTCGAAGTTTTATTTTTGTTTTGTGCCTTAGCTCATTAGGAACCTTCCCATGCTGTAGGTATTTAATCAATAGTTGTCCCCAATCTTCTTTTCCCACTTCAAGGACTGAGACAACATTAGATTCTACATCGACTTCTTCACCTAAAGTGAATGGTGGAAAAATCCATCACTTGCAAAGAGGAATCTTAATTTTGTACTTGACAATGCAATTGTTGGTCCCAAATAAATGTGCTAGAGGGGGGTGAATAACACCTTTTGATTCTTACTAAACTTGATTTCAAATTGGGGCAAATTAAAGGTCAATGATGAGAAATTTGATGCAAGATGAAGGAATGATTCAAGAAAGAATGAAATGAAAAATAAAATAGAGGAGACACTACACAAAGATTTATAATGGTTTGGTCAAAGACCTACATCCATTACCTTGATTGTTCAACCAAGGATTTTCCAAACTAAATCACTATAAATGGTGAAATTCCCAAGCTCCCACTAAGCTTTTACAATGGCTTTTCACAAGCTTAACCACAACCTTTAACAATGATTTTTTTTCGAGATCAACCAAAACCTAAAACTAACTTTTCTAGGCTGAGTTAAAACCTATGCACTCAATCAAGCTAACCCAAGCTTGATTAGTCCCCTTAAAGTGTCTCGTACACTCTAAGTAACCAAGAAGAGTAGAAATGAAGAAGTACCTATGATCAATAACCTGATCTGAATGGTACAAAGTGAAGTGCTCAATTCTATTACAAGGATTGGAGTGAAATACAGAAAGTATGCAGAGAATTTCTCACTGTTTTTGAGCTATTTTTGATTTTTGGAAGCCTTGGATCTGCTTCTTAGCCGTTGGGAGTGCCTTATATACTTGGAAATCAACTCTGATGGATGTTTGACAATTTTTGACCATTGAGAAATAGTTTATAGTAGTTCTAGCCATTAATCTATCTTCTAGTATTCAAATTCAAATATTCAAACAGAATGCTCTTAATCGACTAACTATACTTCTTAGTAGACTAAGTCGTCTCTGTTTTTGAACCCAGTTTCTGACAGTGAGCTCTTAGTCGACTATTAATACTTCTTAGTTGATTAAGTCGTCTTTGTCTTTGAACCCAATTTTTGGCAGTAAGCTCTTAATCAACTAACAATGCTTCTTAATTGATTAAGTCGTCTCTGTCTCTAAACTCAATTTCTGGCAATAAGCTCTTAGTCGACCAATAATGCTTCTTAGTTGATTAAGTACTCTCTGTTTCTAAATCAGCCATCTTTATTCTTGAGTTTTAGTTGGCTAACTCCCTTCTTTATCTAACTAAGAGGCTTCTATTTTGTGGCTCAATTTTAGCTCCTCATTCTTATGAGATTTGATGTTTGCTTTTTAGTGATTAATTTGTTATTGGCATACATTTTTCATCATATACACTCAAGTAACATAGTTAGACATAAATGAGTAGGAATGTTGTATTATCATCAAACATTAATAGAGCCAACAATCTCCTCTTTTTTTAATGACAAAACATTCCTTGATTACCAGCAAAGTGTCTATTAGTTCCTTTTTGTTCTGCACAAAATGAGGATTTTCTCCCCATGAGTGTGTGCTCCCCCTTAATGTATGCATGATTTTATTATTCACTTCAGTAAGTTTTTATCCATCTCTTAAAGAAAATGACAGGTATAAATTCAACCATTTGACAGAATATTTTTATACAGCCTTACAAAACAATCAACTATAAGTGACAGAAATATCATTCACTGTCATCAGCATATTTTCAACAAACCATATCCATTCCAAAAATAAATGCCATTAGCCGTCCATCAAAGATTCATATATCATAAAAGCATAAGCAACATCCATTTTCATTTTAAAACAGTTTCCATTCACAATTCAATAGAACAACCATAAAAATAAGTTATCAACAAGTTATCAGCATCCAGCTTTCAACCATCAGTACACAAAATAACATAAACAGCCTAATATCATCAGAGTCAGATTTAGATTCCTAAATTACTCCTAAATCACTTTTACTTTATCCCTAAAATTCTTCTACTTTCTATCTCCCCTAAGCTTTCTATCTTATTTCTCTTTTTTTTGTCATCAACAAAAATTAGGGGTGGTCAACTAGTTTGAGAAGAGTAAAAAGGGGTAGACTCATCAGTGCCAAGATGGACATTAAGGGGTTCAGGAGATGGCACAGGTGATGATCTTTATGATGATGAGTCGGGGGAAGATTTGTTTGAAATTTAGAGTGGATCTTAAGTAGAAGACTAGACTGAGGGTTTGGCTTTCTCAGCTATTCTTGAAGACTTTCTTCTTTTGAGGAATTTTATGTTTATTGCCATCGTCTTCATTCCTTTACTAGTAGGTTTGAATTTAGCTTTGGTGGAAGTAACTGCTTGCCCTTGTTTTGTATCAATAGGTCCACTTTCTCTGGCAATGTGAACTGACTCAGGAGAAGCCCTTGCAGATGCTAACTTCTGATCTTTGTCCTTTACTGTCTCTTTTTCAACTTGTTTTTCTCTGACCATTTTATGAAAGACATTCATTATTAAAACTATAGTACCTCGTATTTTGATACAATAGCTAATAAAGTTTACGGATGCTAATTGAGGTTCACCACTGAGTTAAAAGGGTAATTCAGAAGTGAACCTATGAAACCTCGATCTCTATATGCACATAACTAGAAGTAGACGCAATAATGCGGACCAAGGGTAATTTCATAATTTTTCTTGGTGAGCTCCTACGAGTGGGTCTTTTTGATGCTATTAAGGTCTAAATAGGTCTAAGGAATGAATGAATGATGTTTATGATGGTAAATAAGTAAGGAAGATAAAAATAATGATAATTTCCATGGTAGGGGCAAAATGGTCATTTTGCATTTCGAGCCTAAATTTTTAAGTTTTGTGAACCCGAGTACCTTTAGACTATTATGGACTTTGTTTCAGTGTCAAAGATCAAAAAGGTTGCACAAAGAATGGGAGGAAAACAAAGCCACCATGTTAAGGGCATTTTGGTAATTTTGGTGGAAATTTGGATTAACTTAAAGCATAAATATCTGAGCTCCAGCAGCTTCTCCTTTTTCTTCTTCCTCCCATTTCACGTTCCTTTTATCCTCCATGGAAACTTGCTTTGCAACTTCCATAACTCTCTCTCTTTAGCTTTAATTTTTATGCTTTTGTGCACCTTTTCATAGAACCTTTGTGCTCTTTCACTCTCTCACTTTAAAACCCTTGAAAAGTCTTACTTCCATACTTTCTCTCACTAACTAGAAGTTTAGAGAAAGAAAGAGGGATTTTCCATGATAGCTTGAGTATTCTTGAGAAAGAATTCAACTACAAATCCACCAAGGTGAGTAATGAATGAGGATTGATTTTAGGTTGTTGATAATGGCTAGTAATTAGAGTTGTGAGTTGTTTTATTGTTGAGGTTTATTTATTTATTTCTAGTGATACTAGAGTAGAGAGAATAGATAGCTAATCAAAAGGTAATTTGAAGCTAGTTAGGAATAATAAATAGAGCTTGATTTAAGAAATAGCTTTTAAAAATGTATTTATGCAAATTGGGTTGGTAGTGATGTTGTGTGTGTGATATAGGTTCCAACGAGGCTTTACATGTCCGTTTGAAGCAATAATCGAAGTTAGAATTGATTAAAGAATCAACAAGACCGGTGAGTGAACTTGCATTTCAAAATTGTTTTGGGAATGTAAATGTATTTGCACAAAACATTTGAATGATTTTAACTAACTTTTCTTTAAAAATGTGTGCCGGGGAACAAGCCATTGATAAAATATTTTAATGTTGCTAAAATGTGAAATGTGTAAAAGGATGAATCCATGTGCTCCTATATTATGTTGGTATGTATATATATATATGAATATATGTTGTGCATTGATGCATAATGTTGTGTGATGATATTGACTCGGCTATATGCGAGTAGGGAGTGCGCATAAGCCGATGATGATGATGACCCGGCTATGTGCGAGTAAGGAGTGCGCATAAGCCAATGATGATATTGACCTAGCTATGTGCAAGTAGGGAGGGCACATAAGCCGATGATGATGATGACCCAGCTATATGCGAGTAGGGAGTGCGCATAAGCCGATGATGCTAATGACTCGGCTATGATGATGAATGAAGTGGGGTGGTGTACTTGTTGATATATGTTGATATATGTATATGTGATAACAAGTTTATGATTATAATATGTGATTGTTTTGAATGTTGATAACTAGATTATTGTCAATGTGTTCACTTTGATGTGCAATATGATAGGGATGGATTTTGTGGCATGTGAAAACCCCTTATTTGTCATTGTCCTGAATCTCGCTGCAGTGAGAATGCATTCTCTCTATAGCAAGAAACTCTCTGGTGGTGGGGGCATAAACCAGCCTTGTTTCTCGCTGCAGCGAGATTGAATCTCATTGCAGTAAGGAAATTTCGCTGCAGCGAAAATAAATCTCGCTGCAGCGAGAAACTCTCAGGTTTTAATGCATTATTTTCAATTTTATGAAGATTTTGACTATCTTCCCATCCTAACTGGGAAAAGTGGTAAACATAAAAGTTGTCGCCCTGCCTATTAGCTTTCTAATGGTTTAAAAATCAGGTCAATTGAACTTCTGTAACTAGAGATATACTAGAAAAACTGGAACATATGCAAACTGACACTATTTCTCGCTATAGCGAGAAACTTTCTATTTTGGCCACCTAAATCTTGCTGCAGTGAGAATGAGCTTTGCTGCAGTGAGAAACTTGCTGCCATGTTTGCTACCTTGCTTGATTTTGACATATTTTTCACCCATTTAACCTCATGGATTGATCTTGGGTTTTTGTAGCACTATGAGGTTATTAATCAAAGTTTGATGAAGGGTTTTTAGTAAGAAACTAAAGCAATTGCATTGTTTTTGAAACAAATGCATCATGATTTCCAAATTCTTCCTATTGATTACTTGTTCTCTTCTTATGTTCACTCACTGAGTTTATACTCACGTTTTTAAACTTCATATTTTCAAATTCAAAGGCAGTTGGGACCTAGATTGAGCTGTCCAAGTATGCTCATCTTTTTGGTAGGTACTATGAAAACTTAGTAGCTATATCTTCACCCAAAGTCACTCCACTGATGGTCAAGAGTCTTATGCTTGTGTACATGTATAAGTAATGAAGACCACTAAGATTCATGTTAAAAATCAAATATGTATATTTGATTGTTGATACCACTGTAAGGAGGCAAATGAGTGATACTATGTTACCATAATACGAATGTGAATATTGGATTGTTGTAAAATGTTACTGAAATATTTATAATTGAGAATTATAATATGTGGTTTTAGAAATGACAGTTGAGAATGATGATTGGGATTGCATAAAAAAAGGGGTTTGCTTGGGCTTAGTGGGCTATGCCCATTGGGCTCATGCGTCGGTCATGGCCCAGGATTTGGGCTGTGGCAGAAACTTCCTTAAAGTTAGGAGGAGATGGTTTTTCTGGTTGTGGTTTATCATGTGATGGAGAATTGACATTAAAAGATCTAAGTACTTCAGTGCCTGCATTAGATTCTTTTTCATTTTGAGGCTAAGGAGTGAGAGATTTCCTTGTTGGAACAAATTCTTGTTCATCACCTTTAGCTTGGAGGAGAAGACTTTCAACAACTTGTTTTGTTGCTACTGGACTTGGTGTTGTAGAAGTGTCTTCTGTTGCAGGACCATGTATTTTTCCTTTTTCTTTCATCACATTTTCCAGCTCTTCCAACTTATCTTCAATTTTCTATATCCTTGTAGACTGGTCAATGAGTTTCCTATCAATTTTCATTAGCAAATTTAGAATCATTTCATTCGAAATCTGGGAAGAAGTTGTCTGAGTCTGAGCATGGGTGGAATGCTCATCCCTTGGAGTAATCTTGGGGGTCTTGACAAACTTTTCTCCTTCTAGTTTGTACCTAATCTTTGGCAGACTTCCTAGATAGATTGCCTGGTCTCTACTTTTCACTTGGTCCATTTCATATCTTGAACTCCATATCCCTTTTTTTTTAATCAGAAAGGTAATTATGTTTCCATACAATAGATTTACCTTGTCAACTTAAAATGCTCCTCTCATCCTTTCTATCATGAATCTGCCTAAGTTAAGGGGAGTAGCATTAAAGGCATGCTCCATTAGCTACATATCTTGAAGGCTTACGTAGATGAAGCTACTGCTTCTTCCATCAATTGTAGAGGCAATGAAATAATGGAAGATCCTAATATGAGGGCTTTTAATGAAACTAGCATAACTTTTGGATGAATATCTTTCCTTTTTCCCTATTATTATTTCTCACAAAGATAAGGGATCATAATTTTCGAGAATTTTATATTTTCCCTCTTCACACTCAACTTTGAACAGATTTCCCAAATCTGTGGCCCTAACCACAAACTCCTTTCCATTCAGGAACACATTCAGACCATCATCAACAAAATCCTCAAGTTCCTCAAGTTCATTTTCATATAGTGCAATGCTAGAATAAAATTTCTTCACTAAGTTGGCACTATGGGTTCTGTTCTTTAAGACACTCAATTTCATTAATTTTATCTCTTCAAAATAATTTGACAAACCCTCTTTAATTTCTAACACCTCATTAAAGTTGTCCCAATCAATATATTTTCCATATGAAATGGGTGTATTCTCTATCTTCCTATATTTATCCTCATGAGTTTTATTTCTAAATTTTGTGGATGAAGGATTACCTTTTTTGGTGGATTTTTCTTTTTTCTTCTTTTTCTCTGATTTTTGTTTTTTCTCTCTCTATTTCTTCCCAGTTTTCTTTGTCATTAAAGCTGACTCATCCTTTTTCCTCTTCTTTTGAATTTCAGACGATGGACTCTCCTCCATGGGTCATATTACCAGGTAAAGTGGTTTTAGCCATCAAGTTTGAGTGGATTCAGACTTAAGGTTTAAAAGTTTGAGAGAAATGGGGTTTCGATTTTCAAATGAGTGGCTTTTGATGTTAGAGAATGAAGGTGAAAAGTTAATAGTGGTTTTTCTTCTTTAAAAAAAACGTCAAACTCCCCTTTTTAAATGTAGTCAGTTACCCCCTTTTTCAAATTTCAAAATTTTGCCTCTCTTTTTATTTTTCACTTAAGCGGTTTATTTTTCTTTTCATCCTCACCCGATATGCTTGCTTTTTTTCTTTTTATTATATTTTATCTTGGTTTCTTAACTAACTAAGTTTTGCTTTTATCCGACTAAGTCTATTAACAAAAAGAAACAGAATGCTCTTAGTTGGTTAAGCGATTCTCTTAATCAACTAAGTACTTACTGTCTTATGAATGAAAAGCTCACAAATTTTCCTAAAGCTCTTGTACATTAACCATTCCTAGATTTCTCCTAATTTCACAAATCTTTCCTCATTCAAGGGCTTGGTGAATATATCAGCTACTTGTTGCAAGGTGTTAACAAACTCAATCTTAATGTCTCCTTTGATTACATGATCTCTAATAAAGTGATGTCTAATTTCAATATGTTTAGTCCTAAAGTGTTGAACTGGATTCTTTGAGATATTGATGGCACTCGTGTTATCACAAAATATTGGTACATTATGCATGGTTATTCTAAAGTCTTTTAATTGTTATTTGATCCATAAAATCTAAGCACAACAACTACCTAAGGAGATGTACTCAGCTTCAGCAGTTGAAAGTGCAATAGAGTTTTGTTTCTTACTTAACCAAGACACTAGCATGTTTCCTAGAAGCTGACAAGTGCCACTAGAACATTTTCTATTTGTTTTACTTCCTGCAAAGTCAGCATCAAAATATCCAATGAGATCAAAAGATGATCCTCTTGGATACCATAGTCATAGACTTTGTGTGTCCAATAGGTACCTAAAGATTTTTTTTACTGTAGTTAAGTGTGACTCTTTAGGTTGTGATTGAAACCATGCACACAAGCATACACTAAATTGAATATCAGGCCTGCTAATAGTTAAGTAAAGCAGAGATCCAATCATACCTCTATAAAGCTTTTGATCAACACTTTTTCTTGTCTCATTAGCATCAAGTTTGGTGGAGGGACTCATTGGTGTGCTGATTGATTTCTGCTTTAGCATATCAAACTTTTTCAGCATGTCTTGAACATATCTTTCTTGATTGATAAAGATGCCCTCCTCACTTTGTTTGATTTGAAGGCCAAGAAAGAATTTTAGCTCACCCATTATGTTCATTTCGAATTCACCCTTCATTTCTTCAGCAAAATTCTTGCATAAAGCCTCATTAGTAACACTAAACACAATATCATCCACATAAATTTGAACAATAATTAAATCATTCAAGCATTTCTTAATAAATAGTGTTGTGTCAATACTCCCTCTAATATACCCTTTCTTAACTAAAAACTTTGAAAGTCTTTTATACCAAGCCCTTGGAGCTTGTTTTAGTCCATACAAGGCCTTATGTAGCTTGAAAACATAATCAAGTTTTGCAAAGTCCTTCAATCCAAGAGGTTGTTTGACATAAACTTCCTCTTGAATGAGACTATTTAAAAATGCACTTTTCACATCCATTTGAAAAAATTTGAAGTTCATGAAACATGCAAGTGCAAGCAATAATCTTATGGCTTCTATCCTAGCAACAGGGACAAAAGTTTCATCATAGTCAATGCCTTCTTCTTGGTTATATCCTTAAGCCACCAACCTAGCTTTGTTTCTAATAACATTATCTTGCTCATCTACTTTATTTTTGAACACCCACTTTGTGCTAACAATTGGGTGATTGAATGGCCTAAAAACTAGTGTCCATTCACAATTTCTTTCAAACTGTTCAATTTCTTCTTGCATGCCCAATATCCAACTTTCCTCTTTTTTTGTCTCTTCAAAACTTTTAGGCTTAATATGTGAGATAAAAGCTGTGAATTCACATGTTTCTCTAATTCCTCTCCTGGTTTTGACTCATTGTGTAAGATCACCAATGATCTGCTCTTGTAAATGATTTTTGATATATTTTTAGCTTTTTGGAAGATCAATGTGTTGATTTTCAGTCTTTTACAGAGTTTCTAAAGTGGAGGTTCTATTTCTCTTCCAAGGGAGTTCTCTTCACTGTTTTTCTTATTTTCTAGGCTCATTTCTTTCATTTGTCATTCAAAGTCCTCTGCATCATTTTCATCAATAAGAACTTCCTTTTACAAGGCATTAGATTCATCAAAAACTACATGGATAGACTCTTTAACTGTTAAAGTTCTTTTGTTAAAAACTCTATAAGCTTTTGAGTTCAATGCATATCCTAGAAATATTGCCTCATCACTCTTTGCATCAAACTTTCCTAGAGAATGTTTTCCATTGTTCAATACAAAGCATTTGTAGCTAAAACTTTTAAGTTGAGAGATGTTTGGTTTTCTACCTTTGTATAGTTCATATGGGGTTTTTGATATCATGGCCCTTATTGAGACTCTATTAAGAATATACACTACTGTGTTGACAGTTCTGCCCAAAAATACTTTGGTAGATTATTTTCACAAAGCATGGTTCGAGCCATTTCTTTTAAAATTTGATTTTTTCTTTCTACAATCCCATTTTGTTTAGGTGTTCTAGGTGCTGAAAAATTATGATCCAACCCCTTTTCATTACAAAAGTTTTCTAACTCATCTCCCTCGAACTCACTTCCATGATCATTCCTAATGCTAACTATGACAAGTCTTTTTTTATTTTGATCCTTCTTACAATAATTTACAAATGCAGGTAGAACATCATTTTTATGAGTAAGAAATGAGACCCAAGCATACCTAAAGTAGTCATCAACTATCACAAAGCCATATGATTTGCCTCTTAGACTAATTGTGTTAATTGGACCAAATAAATCAATATGTAGCAGTTCAAGAGGTCTAGAGGTTGAAACAATCTTCTTGGTTTTGAAGGATGTTTTAACTTGTTTACCTAGTTGACAAGCATCGCAAATATGATCATTCTCACATTTAAGTTCAAGCAATCCAATAACTAGATTTTTTCTCATCAATTTTGAGATGGTATACATGTTTACATGTCCAAGTCTTCTATGCCATAACCAGCTATCATTTCCATCATTAGCCATAAAACATGTTTCACAATTTAATTCAAGATCTTTAGGAAATATAACATACATATTTTTTATTCTTTTTCCTATGAATGAAATTTTGTTGGTGCTAATGTCTATCACCTCACATTTATGTGAATCAAAACATACCTTAAAGCCTTTATCACACAATTAACTGATGCTTAATTGATTATGCTTTAAACCTTTAACAAACAGCACATGATTAATTTGAGCATGAGAACTCTTACTAATAGTTCCTATACCATGTATTTTACCTTTTGAATCATCTCCAAAAGATACGATACCTCCCTTTTTCTTGTTCAGCTGAGCAAACAGCTTTTCATTTCCAATCATTTGTCTTGAGCAGCCACTATCCATATATAATGGTTGCTTATGCTTCAATTGAGCTTTTTGACATATGTTTTCTTGGTTTGGCTCAACCTACAAGACATATTTTTAGTTCTTTTTAACAGGTACCCATACCTTGATGGGTCCTTGAAGGTTAGTTACAACATACGATCCTTTTGGTACCCAAATCAATTTTTCTCTTTGAGTGCTTTTTCTTTTATAACAGTCATAAGAAAGATGATCTATTATTCCACAAACATAACATCTAGATAAGAAATCATTAGCATTTCTTTTGAAGTGTATGTTTCCTCTTGATGTTTCTTTTCTCACACTTTTAAGAGTAGAATTTTCATCAATTGCTTTTTGTAAAGCTTCAGTTCTGTTTTTCAATTCCAATTTCAGAATTTCAAAATTTGTTTTTGAATGTTCTAGTTCCATTTGTAGAAAGTTTCTTTGTTCAAAAATAGAATTGAAGTCATGTTTTATCTTTTCTAAATCTATCTTAAGAGATGCAGTCTTTCTTTTCAAAGCTTTGTATTTTGAAGCAAGTTTTTCGAATTCATCATAAAGACATTCATATTCTTCCTAAAGTTCATCAATAGAATATCACAAGGAGTTGAAGATACCTTGGATTCCTCATCTTTTGCCATCAAACATAAATTTCCTCTTTCTTCCACTTTTTCTTCTTCAGCATCTGAACTTGAAACATCACTATCAGACCAGGTTGTAGCCACCATTGCTTTCTTCGATTTTTTATTTTTCATGGGAGTTTTTTCTTCAGCAAAAGGCATTCTGACCTAAAGTGTATGGGCTTCTTGCATTCATAACAAATGACATCTTCTTTCTTGTTGGATTCATTTTGACTTATGTTTTTCCATGAAGAACTCTGTTCTCTTCTATAACCTTTCTTAGCCAGCCTCCTATCTCTTCGTCCCATAAGTTTTCTGAATCTTCTTGCTACCATGGCCAATTCTTCAACATCATCACAGGATAAATTATCCAATTCTTCTTTAAGAATGTTTGCTTTTAAGGCAATGCTTTTCTTCTTTTCCTTTGCTTCTCACTTGTCTTCTTCTTTTAGCTCCAGCTCATGAATAAAAAAAGACCCATATATTTCATCAAGTGTGATGACATTTAAATCCTTAGCTTCACGAATGGCAGTCACCTTGGGCTTCCAATTTTTAGGTAGGCTTCTAAGAAGTCTTTTAACAATTTCATGTTCAAGAATTAGTTTACCTAGCTGACTGAGTTTATTGGTGATATTAGTGAATCTATCTAGCATGCTGATGATATATTCACTAGGTTCCATCTTAAACATCTCATAATTGTGAGTTAGGAGAGCTATTTTGGACTTCTTAACTTGTGAAGTCCCTTCATGGATAATCATAAGTTTTTCCCACACTTGTTTAGCTATTGTACAGCTTGACACTTTGTTAAACTCAGTAGAAGTTAAGGCACAATGCAAAGTGTTTATTGCCTTAAAATTTGTCTGGACCTTTTTTATTTCAGCTTCAGTCCATTCAAACCTTAGCTTAGGAATCGTTTCATTAGTCACTACATTTGTGGTTGAAGGAATGAAGGGTCCATCTGTGATGATATCCCACATCTCGTAATCTATTACCTTATATTGATTGACATTCTATTGCTTCAATAGAGGCAATTTGAGCCATCAAACAAAGGTGGTCTGTTTGTGGACTGTCCCTCAGCAATTACTGATTTTTGAACAGCCATTAGGATCTCTATTAAGATGTTAAGCCTTGAGAAAGAGGGATAGGCTCTGATACCACTTGTTGGTCCCAATTAAATGTGCTAGAGGGGGTGAATAACACTTTTTGACTTCTACTAAACTTGATTTCGAATTGGGGGCAAATTGAAGGTCAATGATGAGAAATTTGATGCAAGATGAAAAAATGATTTAAAAAAGAATGAAAATGAAAAATAAAAAAAAGGAGACAATGCACAAAGATTTATAGTGATTCAGTCAAAGACTTGTATCTACTACCTTGATTGTTTAACCAAGGATTTTCCAAACCAAATGACTATAAACGGTGGAATTCCTAAGCTCCCACCAAGCTTTTATAATGGCTTTTCATAGGCTCAGCCACAACCTTTAACAATGATTTTTCCCAAGATCAACCAAAACCCAAAACTAACTTTTTTAAACTGAGTTAGAACCTATACACTTAATCAAGGGAATTTTTTTTTTAGCCCTTATAAATAACGTGTTTTTGTAAATAACTATCGGGATACTTTTAACTGTTTTTAGCCACCAGAAAAGATTTTTGGACAAAAATGCCCTTAACAAGCTATCTTTGTTAGCGTGCACTCTCGAACAGGCGAAAAATGGGAGAAAAAAAATAAATATGCAAAGATTGGTTGTGCAAAATACCCAAATTTTTTTTCGAAGGTTGTGCAAAATAAAATAATGTTGCATGAGATGGGTTTTCAGAGATTTGNTTTAACTATTTTTAGCCACTAGAAGAGATTTTGAGACAAAATGCCCTTGATGAGACATCTTCGGTGATGTGCACTCTCAAACAAGCGAAAAATGGGAGAAAAAAAATAAATATGCAAAGATTGGTTGTGCAAAATACCCAATTTTTTTTTCAAAGGTTGTGCAAAACAAAATAATGTTGCATGAGATGGGTTTTCAGAGATTTGGGACATGGCATTCAGATAATAGGAAAAGAGAGATATTAAATCGAACGAGGAACCGATCGTCATGAATCGAAAGCTTGGCTAATGATGTGAAACTAGAAATCCTTGATACGGTGGTGAATTAAAAAGAGAAAGATGTGAATCCAAAGCAGGAAATGGTCCTGCTATAGCAGGCCATATGTTAGATGGCTGTCGCAGGGCAGAGTTTAGAGTTTGTGAAACGTTATGTTGGGAATGTGTGACACAGCACCGCTTAGAGTTGGTGAGGCACCATGGAGGGAATTTGTGAGACGTCAGAGTTAAGAGTTGGTGACACGTCATGGTGGGAATGTGTGACACGGCAGCTTCAGAGTTTGTGAGATGCCGTGGATTGAATTTGTGACACGTCAGATTAAGAGTTGGTGACACGGCATGAAGGGAATCTGTGACACGCCAGAGTTCAGAATTGGTGACACGCCATGGTCATGTTTAGAGTGTGTGACATGGCATTGCTTGAAAAGCTGACACGCCATGGTCATGGTTTAGAGTGTGTGACACGGCAGTGCTTGAGCAGCTGACACATCATGATTTGCAATAGAGAGAGGAAAAAAAACAACCAGTTAACATGGTAATCCTTTGGACTTCCACTGAATTAATTTCCCTTTTTCAGAATAAATAAGAATATTATAAGGCCAGTTTTCATTTTAAACAGTTATTATTCAAAATTCATAACGTCCGTGTGATTCATTTCTCATTCTCATCGGTACCGTAGTGTTCGAGAAGGCTCTTTGCAAGCGAAACGAAACCACAGCACCAACAAAAATGTCGACCATGAATGAAGAGGTCAGTGAGTCTCAAATTCGCAACATTCTTGTGTTTGTTAATTTTTGGTTTTTTTCTGGGTTTGTTTGATATGTTCGGGTTTTTTGTTTTGTTTTGCAAATGTTTAGACTGTGTTTTCTTGCTGGTTTGATGGTTGTTGTGGTTAAGCTATAATGGTTTTAGGGGTTTTTGATGTTTACCATGTGACGCCATTGTTATTATAGTTAGTTATTGGCGTGTGACAGCATTTTACTTGATATGCATAGCATCTGACAACATTTTACTTGATATGCATGACGTGTGACAGCATTTTACTTTATATGCATGTCGTGTCACAGAATTTTACTTGTTATGCATGGCGTGTGACAGCATTTTACTTGATATGCATGGCGTGTGACAGCATTTTACTTTATATGCGTGGCGTGTCATAACGTTTAACTTGTTATGCATGGCGTGTCACAACATTTTACTTGTTATGCATGGTGTGTCACAACATTTTGATTGCAATGCATGGCGTGTCATAACATTTATTCCTTATTTATGTATTCAGTGTACCTTGTTGCACATGACTGCTTAACTCACTGGTGCATGTGTGCCATGTTTTACAGATCCAGCATAAACAGTATGAGAATCTTGACAGTTTGCTGATCATGCTGAGGGAGAAGTGGGCGTTCAACGTCGCAATTAACACCCACTGTAAGTGGTCGCAGCTGCATTACATCACAAAGACTTTCCAATAGAAGGGGGAGTACGATCCAATTAAGCGTACCTACTTCGGAATGCTCCTTGACGTCTATCCACAGGGGTACTTTTGTGTCGGTCTCTTGCACAGCATCATGATTTGCCGGATCACTGAGAGCCAGTTAATGGACCACGAGCTATGGTTTGCCATTAGCAAGAGCAAGGTGCGGCTATCAAAGCAGGAGTTCTGCCTCATCACCACGCTAAAGTTTGGTCCAATGCCCGATGTGTTCAAACGACCGTACGAGGTTACTGCGGAGGGAATTCATGCAAGATACTGGAATGGGCAGGAAAGCGTTAAGCTACAAGCTTTGCTTGATACCCTCAGCGGGGGTAACTTTCAGCGACCAGGAGACGCGACCAAGATGGCACTCGTCTTGATCACGAATAACATTTTATTTGGTCAAGACTACCGTAGACGGGTGATGCCTTGGTTGCTGTCATTGGTGGAGGACATCGACGCTTGGAATGTCTTCCGATGGGGCACTATGTTTGGAAGCTGACCTTGGACTACCTTTTGAAGGGGTTCGAAGTTCCTGACTTGAGCGTGACAAAAGAAACTCGGTTACGCTACAACATTTACGGATTCGCATGGGTGATACAGGTACTATAACGTAACATTTTTTAGTGTCCTTTTGAACAAAAAATTTATGGGTGCAGTCGTTTATGATTGATGATCTGATAATGGTTACATTTGACATGCAGTTCTGGGAAATGGAGGCAATTCCTGCTTTCTGAAAAATAGTTGCCCCCTCTGGTCTGAAGGACAACGTCTACCCACGAATGTGCAAATGGGATTGCAATCAGAAGCCAAAAGACTTCTACAAGGCAATTCAGAAGTTAGAGTCATCTGACCAAGTGAGTGAACAACTGCTAATTTTTACGTTATATTTGTAAAATAATTTTTCCTATTCGATAATGACAACATTTTATTTGTTTATTTACAGTTATGGGCACCGGAGACGTTAGAACCCACCACGAATGAGGCCTTTTGAGAGTATTTTGTGGACCTTATGTCCCATTATCGAAGGGCCACGAGTACGTGCCAATAGGGCACATGGAGGATCGATCGGATTGGTGCTTTGGTGGGAGGCAAAAAAAGAGAAGCCTGAAGGAGAAAAGAGTCTTTGGTGGCATGAAGTGGATGCGCACCACCGCTGCTTTAGTTGATGAGTTGATGGATGAAGGGGATGACCATGGTCAAGGCAGTAAACAGCCGATAAAGACAATTATAACGGTTTTGTGTTCTCCAATTCCATTTGTGATTATCGAATAACATTTCTGTGTTTGTAGTTGGACCATGGGCCGGCAGCTCCAGAACCACCCACATCCTCCTCAAGCGCAGAGTGGAAATGACCTGTCGGTAAGATCGATTCTAAAGGTTTGTATTCTACATTCCCACATATGTTTATCGAGTAACACAATAATTTCTGTAATTGCAGTTTATGGAAGCAACGACAGGTCCTCAAGCACCGATCAATCCAGCTCAACCGCAGACAGCTAACGAGCCAACGGTAAGGATATTAAAGTTGTAACGGTTAATGTTCAACAATTCCATACATGATTATTGAATAACACAGTTATATATGTAATTGCAGTTTGCAGAAGCGACGACAGGTCTTGAAGCACCGATCTGTCCGACTCCACCGTAGACAACTAACGAGCCGACGGTAAAGATATTAAAGTTGTAACGGTTAATGTTCAACAATTCCATACATGATTATTGAATAACACAGTTAAATATGTAATTACAGTATGCAGAAGCGACGACAGGTCCTGAAGCACCGATCGGTCCAACTCCACAACAAACTGCTAACGAGCCACCGGTTAGGATATTAAAGTTGTAACGATTAATGTTCAATAATTCCATATATGATTATTGAATAACACAGTTATATATGTTATTGTAGTTGACCCAGTCCAGAACAGTCAATGACGGAGCAGTCACAACCCGTTAGCTTCGACGGATCATGCGCAAGCATGAAAAAGAGATGTTAGAGCTGAAGGCTTCAATTCAGTCATTGAGTGTAGCAATGCAGATGCTTGAGGACCGTATCGTTGATCGAATTCTTGACGACCTTAAATCACAAGTACGTTATTCTATCTTCGCTTGTATTTTGATGGTTTACGTTTAGCAACTGTTTAGACTATGTTTTCTTCATGGTTTTGATGGTTTTTGGGGTTAAGTGGTAGTGGTTTAACTGGTTTTTGGTCATTAGTGGGTCAAGACATTTGTATTATATTTAGTTATTGCCATGTCAGCTTTAGCGTGTCACAACATTTTACTTGTTATTCATGGCGTGTCACAACGTTTGATTTGATATGCACGGCTTGTCAGAACATTTTGCTTGTTATCCTTGGCGTGTCACCAAGTTTATCTTGTTATGCATGGCATGTCACAACATTTTAATTGTTTTGCATGGCATGTCACAACATTTTCCTCGTTATCCTTAGCGTGTCACCAAGTTTATCTTGTTATGCATGGCGTGTCACGACATTTTACTTGTTTTACATGACGTGTGACAACATTTTACTTGGTATGCACTGCGTGTCACAACATTTTACTGTTTATGGTTTGTGGTATTTTATGAGCTAACTAAGATTTTTCCAATTTTGTAGGGCGGTCCATCTCACGGTGCTGGTCTGGAGCACGATGATGCTGATGATGGACAGCATCATGAACCTGGTGTTGACATTGACGATGACATTCTTGGTGTTGACAGAGAGCACGTAACTCATGTCGATGACATCGTCGAAGAAGCTATGGCAGTGGATGTCACCCTTCAGTCAGATGATGCTGAAGGAGAGCATCTTCCTCCGACCGATGCATTCGTCGACGCAGCAGCAAGAGCTATCGTTCTTTATCGTGGGAGCATTCCTGATGCAGTTGAGATACGGTCGTCGTCACCAGAGTCATCTGTTGTCCATCATGGCACAACAAAAATTTCAAACCCAACTGAGCGGGCACGGCTGCAAATGGCGAGCAAATACATGGCAAGCCCATTTGTTGACCCTTTAGTGACCCATCTAGATGTGAGGGATAAAATCGTAGAAGACTACAAAGCTTTCAAGAAAGAAGAGTCCGCGAGGTAAGCTCGTAAATAAAATTGTAAATATTGTTTTTTAATGAAACAGTTATCCACCAAGACTTATGAAATTCATTATGTTACATATGCAGGCATAACGTCGGCATCTTAAGGGATCAAGGGGTTGACTTTTTCATAACCTTAGAGGATCCCAATGAGGAAATGACAAGTGAACATATTGACGCATGCCTCAGCCTACTCTGTAAGCGAATGATAGGGTCGAAGTCAAAGCTGTACACTACCCATGCATGCGTGGTTAACACGATATTCTTCGTAAGTTTATTTGAAAATTGTTCAATTCTATAAATACTAAGTTTTTGATTGCATGAAGTGTAAGCTAATGTTTACATGTTTCACAGAACACCATCCGCATGCGACACACCAAATTTCCAATAGAAGATGCTTGAGCCACAATGCAAATTCCATATGAGTTGCGAGGCTATGTGGAGGGTGAAAGGCCAACGTACGCCAAAAAATGGGAAGATGTGGATTTCATCCTCGCGCCTTGCAACGTTGGTGGGCATTGGGTGGTTGCGAAGATCGACTTGGTGAGGTGGACGATCAAGGTGGTGGACTCAACAAGAACTTCGGATGCTGAGGATAACGGAGTTTGTGCGGGTCAAATGACACCCTTGACGACAATGATGCCATTCATCTGCCACCAAGCCAGTTATTTCAACAACATACATCGGTAAAGATGGGATTTGATGCCGATGCCATTGGATATTCATTTACCAAAAGCTAAAGTGCATCGGCAGAATGATAGTGTCAGCTGCGGTATGTTCATGATAGGGTACATGGAGCATATTTTGCAATCAGAAAAGATCAAAATTAAGCAGAATATGATTGCAAAAATGCGTCGACAATATGCTCTAGAAATTTTTTCAGACAGTTGTGAGAGCGAACCTTGAACATATAGGCCCTTGTCTGTACAATTTTTTTGGTATACAGAATTTTTTTATACAATTCATTTTATACACATTTTTTGTATACATAATTTATTGTATACAATTCATTGTAAATAGATATAATTCTTTCTGTATACACAATATACTTTGTACAATTATTTTATACACAATTAATTTTTTTGCCTATACGCAATTAATTTGATACCAAGAATTTTTTTCCTTTTCTATATACAATATATTTAATTTGATACACACTCACAAGAAGTCAGTGTGTGACACCATAAACATGATACCCCTCAGCGTGTCCCAACATACATCTGCTTGCACTCAGTGTGTCACCCCAAAAATTTACAATAAGTCAGCGTGTGACGTCGTAAATCCACTAACACTAGGCGTGTCAGTCGATAAATCTGCTTCCACTCAGCGTGTCAGAACAATTGGGCCTATGGCGTGTCACACCATAAATCTCCAGATACTCAGCGTGTGACGCCATTAATCTACTTTCAATCGGCGCGTCATAAGAATTGGGCCGTCGCGTGTGACCTCACGATACTGCATCAAGTCTGCTTTGTAACACCATAAATCTGCTTGCACTCATCGAGTCACGACTGTGACACAGCAGGGTTAAGAATTTATGACACGCCACGGTTAGAATATGTGAGAAGACTATGACACGCTATTGCTTCAACAGTTGACATGCCATGGTAACCGTTTCGAATTCCACTGAAGTTTAAAAAAAAACCGTTTCAACTTCAACTGAATTAATTCCTAAACCCTAAATGACTAAATGGGAATATGCTAAGGCCAATTTTCATTTTAAACACTTATTATATATTGTAAAAACCATAAACAGAGGCGTCAGGATAACTTTAGGCGAATCCGATTCTAACGGCGACATATATAATCCCCATTTATTAGAATTGGTAACTTGTAATTATCCCCCGGTCACTCCGATGGTCTTTGCACTCAACCCAGGTTGGCATTAATTAATTTCCAAGTTCGTCGTCTTTCTCTTCCAGGCACACTGGCTGTACCAACCCAACATTACATTGATTAACATTGAATATATAGATTTTTCCATCCATCTAATTGCTTCCAGCATGAAATTGTTCTGTATCCATCCTCCCTTATTTTTCCAGTTGTTTCGAGGCCAAAATTCTATCCTGCCATTATAAAATAGTATGTTTAAATTTACACACCAAAACTTGTTATGCATGGCTGGTCAGAACAATTTAATTGTTGCATGGCGCTTCACAACGTTTAACTTGTTATGCATGGCATGTCACAACCTTTTACTTGTTATGCATGGCAGGTTAGAACAATTTAATTGATATGCATGGCGTATCATAACGTTTAACTTGTTATGCATGGCGTGTCAGCACAATTTACTTGTTATGCATGGCATGTCACAACGTTTTACTTGTTATGCATGGCGTGTCATTTCATTTTTCTTGTTATGCACGGCGTGTCACAATATTTTATTTGATATGCACGGCGTGTCACAACATTTTACTTGTTATGCATGGCGTGTCTCACATTTATTCCTTATTTATTTCTTCTGTATACCTTGTTGCACATTATGGCTTAACTCACTGATGCATCTGTGCCATGTTTTGCAGATCCAACACATACAGTATGAGGATCTTGACATTTTGTCTGCTCGGTCATTCTATGAGGCACTTTTAGTTACGGACTTTGTTACCAAACATTTCAGGCAGATAAGTAAATACATGGCTCCTGTCTGATGGAGATTGTAATTGAAAACATTTTTACAAACAATGTAAGATTGTACTTTAACACGATCTTAATCAGACAGAGGCCTTGACAGGCTTATCTGCCTGAAATGTTTGGCAACAAAGTCCGTAACTAAAAGTGCCTCATAGAATGATCGAGCAGACAAATTTGTAAAGCAAAACGAATTCAACTACAATTTTCAGACACATTTAGTTAGGCGGTCAGGTTGTCTTCATTCACAACACACCATACATTTTCAGACATTGTCCATATTGGACAGTTATTGCGTGTGTGAACGATTTGTCTGCAACTTGAACATGCTTTGGGTCGGTGCAGTCCTGGAGTCGTCGATTACCTTGGAGATGGTGCCGGATTTGTGGATGGAACTGCAAATAGGGATGGGCAATTCTATCTGTTATGCCCGTACCTCTTGCATTATGAACATCTCCGTGCTCAACTGCCTTCACCAGCTGATGGAATCCTTCTCCTCCTAGGTCTTCCTGCTTGGCCTTTCCAAGGTGGGGTAAGACGACAATTTGTTTCACATGAGGGGGGATGTCCCACTCACTAGGATGCCCTACCAACCTAATGGATCCTGAATAACCCTCCATGAAGATAGTTGTCTTGTAGTAGTCAGCGCAGAATTCAATGGCTTCACGATTGCATTTACTAAAAAACACTAAAAACTCAATCTTCAAGCACAATGTAAATGCTATGTCAATTATGGTTCAAATAAGAAATAAATATATTCTGACCTTATTGTTGCAATGGCATGGCTGCATGGTAGTAAATCTGTTTAGAACTCGCAACATGAACACATCTTCCTAAATAGGTTTACAAGTCCATCCATCTTCCCGTCTTTAACTTCGAACTCCACTCGATTGATAGGCTTAACTAGAAAGCGATGTGCATCATTGAACCTTTTACTCAACCGCCTGGCAACCTAAGGGTTGAGGGGCATGGTCACCTTGACGGCCTCTTCGTACCGTTCATGGAACCAACGTTGGAACATGTCTTTGATGAACTCGATCAAAACAATGATCGGCATTTGTCTTGCATGCTTCAAGCATGAGTTAACACATTCCGCAATGTTGGATGTCATCATTTGGTATCGCTTTGCCGGTGAACATGCACGTGCCCATTTCTCAAGTCCTATTCTCATAAGGTCCGCGTGGGCTCCCAAGTGAATCTGCTATATCTGGTTCATATGTCTGTTGAAATCGGCCACCTTATAGCAATCTCAAGCAAGGGTGAAAAACATACAAACATCTTCACGCTTGAACTTGTTTTTAAAGTTTTTTTTCAAGTGGTAACTGCAAAAACCATGGTGCACTTCTGGGTACGCATTTTGGATTGCTTTCTTAATACTGAGATGCTGATCAGAAATGAACATAGTGTTTTCAGGACAACCAACCGCATCACGCAGCTTGCTAAGAAACCACGTCCACGAGTCTTCGTCCTCAACATAGTCGATGCCAAACGTAACTGGATATACGCACTCGTTCGCATCTTTGCATACAGCGACAAACAGAACACCCTTGAACTTGTCTTTCAGATGTGTCGCATCAATTGTAACCGTAGGACGCATTACATCCCTAAATCCCTGAATACAATCCCCGTATGACCAGAAATAATATTTGAATCTTCCTCATCAGTAGCCACTGCAGTCACTGTGCCAGGATTTTCTTGTTCCAACATATAAAAATATGATGGTAGTAGTTGAAATGACTCCTCCGGTGGACCGAAAACAAGCCTCTCCGCATACTCCTTCATTTGCCAAGCCTTACCATACAAGCATTCCAATCCCCACTAAACCCTCATCTCACAAATTATGTCTTTAGGTTTCAATGCTGCTCTATTAGCCCGAATCTTGTGTGACATAAGTTCACCAATCATCTTCGCACTCGTAGTTGGAAACAGCCCTTGTAAACCATCAACGGTACAGGTGTGTACTTTGTGGAATGTCTGAACTTTCGAATATTCTCCTATATCCAGTAACTTCGTTGCACGAACACCGAACTTGCATGCCTTGTCCTTGTAACCAACCTCATAATGAGCTTTACATGACCTTTTTACTCTTATCGCAAACTTCTCTTTTATATCCAACATGTTCAAAGCTCGTTTCAACTCGGCCTTCAACGAAAACATTCTTCCTTTGTATAAGCGATCTTCGGCACATGTTGACTTCTCATTAGTAATTGTTTGGAAGGAGAACCTTTCTACACCTGCAATTATCCACGTACTAGATATCCTTGTATTTTCCCTTTCCTGATCACTGTCATCGAGCAATGTATCAAGGGAACGAATCCCGTTCTCACCAGTGATGGGGTTATTATATATGGGGTCATCACACTAAATATCTCCTACATCAACACCTCAAACAGGTTTCATTTCACCTTCAACATTATTGCAAATTGGAATGTCACTGTCATAAAGGCAGTCATCGTCTGAACTAACATCTTGCGATTGTTCAAGCCCATCATTTGAAGTGTGATCAAATCTATCTTCACCGGCAGCGAACAAATCCTCATTTCCCTCATCAAAGGCAGTATTATACTCCAACGTTCCAGTGTCACCCTCCAACCTCACATTGTTGTCCTTAACTGTCGTATTCTCATTTGACAATGGCATTACACACTCTACAGTTTCACTCGATCATTGCATTTGTTCAAGAGAAGCAAGAAATTGGTTTGATGCATATCCTGATCGAAATTGTGCAACCAACTGTTTTGTGAATGTCGTCTATCTACTAGGCTGCACAAACTCTTGTGTATACCTCAATTCCCATTGTTGTGGGTTACGGACCGAATGCTATGGTATATGTGAAGCATTGTAAATCTTATTTTGATTGAGCTGATTACCATGTTGTCCAACTTCTCCATGTGACATAACATTTGTTTGGCGCCCCTTAATGCTGACATACACAGCCGAAACATTCCTCTGTTCTAGCAAAATTAATGCAACATCCTCATCGTCCTTGATAATTGGCCGTGATAGCTCTCAAGGTGTACTGATCAATACATGTAACTCAATCTCGTCAATTTCTGAGTTTACCCCAACAACATCTTCAACCAGCTTCATCAAGCCCACAAACGACAAATCACTCCTAACCCCCCGCATTCGTGACTCACCACCCTTGTAAATGCCATCCACCCACTGACCACCGTGTCTTATCACAAGTCGCACAATTGGAACCCCACTGAAATTTTTTAAAAAAAAATATTGTTAATCATTTTACACAATTCATGCAGTGATCAAAAATTTGTCAGCCGTGTTGTTACATGCCATGCATATAACATAAAATGTTGTAACACACCATGCATATCAAGTCAAATGTCGTGACACGCCATACATCAATATCGTTACACGCCATGCATCACTGTGGTGACACGCCATGCATCACTGTCGTGACATGTCAATCACTGTAATTACTGACTGGTTACACCAACATCCATGACAAGCTAAAAACCCAAAAAATCAGTTAACCCACGACACGCCAGGAACAACCATGACATGCCAAAAACCCATAAATTCAGTTAACCCACCACAACCTAGGAATAGCCGTGACACGCTAACAACCAAAATAACTAGTTAACCCACAACATGCCAGTAACGTCGTGACACGCTAAAATAACTCTTAACTCATGTTATAGATGCATGGCGTGTGACAACTCTGGGCAATGTTTCTAATCCATCTTATCATTTACACCAAATGTTTCAAAAATTTAAGTGTGTTGCAGAAATAAACTCAATAACAGGTACCTTGATGTCATCTCTGCTATAGGGTGTGTTAATCTACAACAATGTGGCTAGATGCTGAGAGATAGACCACAGCCTGAAGACGATGGTGCTCAACAGAGAGTTGACAGAGCTCATACAGTTCAGAGATTTGAGAAACCTGAAAATGATGGTGCTCAACAGAGACTTGCCAGAGTTGAGACAGAGAAAGATGATCGAGCCCAAACAACTGCACGTATTTATTTTTAATGTTTTTCATTTTCTCTCTAACGGGAGGCAGATAGCTAAAACAGTTGAGCATTTATTTGAAACGATGTTTTTAAGGGCATTTTGGTCTACTCATGTTTATTTTTGGATAGAAACAGATAACTTTATATAGGTGGTTATTTCTGAAATCACCTTATCACGAGGTCCTTTTCTCACAATTTCCTCCTTAATCAATATAACCCAAGCTTGATCAGTCCCCTTAAAGTGTCTCGCACACTTTAAGTAATCAAGAAGAGTAGAAATAAAAAAGTACCTATGATCACTAACTTGATCTGAATCGTACAAAGTGAAATGCTCAATTCTTTTACAAGGATTAGAATGAAGTGCAAAAAGTATGCAGAGAATTTCTTGCTATTTTTGAGCTCTTTTTGATTTTTTAAAGCCTTGATCTGCTTCTTAGGCCTTTGGAGTGCCTTATATACTTGAAAAATCAACTTTGATGGATGTTTGACAGTTTCTGGCCGTTGGAAAATAGTTTGGAGTAGTTTTAGCCATTAATCTATCTTCTAGTATTCAAATTCAAATCTTCAGATAGAATGCTTTTAGTCGACTAACTATGCTTCTTAGTCGATTAAGTCATCTCTGTCTCTGAACCCAGTTTTAGCAATAAGCTCTTAGTCGACTAACAATACTTTTGGTCGATTATGTGAGACCTCAATCCTTATAGGCTTATAACTATGCATAGACGCAATAACACGAGCTAGGGGTAGTTTCATCATTTTCTCCAAAAAGTTCCCAAAAGAAGGTTTTATGGTATTTTAAGGTCTAAATAGGCATAATAAGATATTTTGGGTGCCAAGGAGACAAGAGGAGGCAAGAGAAAATTTTTGAAATAAAATAATATTAAAATATTAATATTTTATTCAGTGCCAAAATTTTAAGTTTTCATAAACCCAAGTAGTTTAGATCATTGTGGACCTTGTCCCAGTGTCAAAAGAATAAAAAGATTGCACAAAAGATGGGAGAAAAACAAGTTAACTTGCTAAAGGGTTTTTTTATAATTTCTAAGAGAATTGGATAAGCTTGGACCATAAGCTTCTTGCTTCCAACAGCTTTTCACATCTTTTCCAGCAGCTTTTCTTTTTTTTCTTCTTCTTCTTTTCATGTTGCTTCCATCCTCCATGGAAGCTTGATATCAAGCTTTATAACCTCTCCCAAAATAGCTTAAGTTTTCATGTTTCGATGCACCCTTTTATGGAAACTATGTGCTCTTCCATTCTCTCACATCCAAACCCTTGAAAAAAATCTTGTTTCCATGCTTTCTCTCACTTGCTAGGTGTTTAGAGAGAGAAAGAAAGAAAAAAAAAATCCTATAATAGCTTGGGAATTGTTGGAAAGAATTTCAAAGTGTCAAAACCATCAAGGTTTCAACGAAGCCCCATTACCCCAATTGGACCATTAGGGAAGTTAGGATCGACTAAAGGCTCAAATAATATAGGTGAGTGAACTTGCATTTCAAAAATCATTTTGGAAGACATAATTGTATTGGTATGAAACACTAAATGATTTATTCCAACTTGTCTTTAAAAACATGTGCCTTCGGAACAAGCCTTTGACAAAATATTTTGATGTTGTGAAAATGTGAAATGTGTAAAAGAATGGACCTATGTGCTCCTATACTGTGTTGATATATGTATATATGTGTGTGTATGAATAATCTTATGTGATGATGATGATCCAACTATGTGCGAGTAAGGAGTGCGCATAGGCCGATGATGATGATGATGCGACTATGATGATGAATAAAGTGGGATGGTGTATTTGTTGATATATGTTTATACATGTATATGTGATAGCAAGTTTATGATTATAATATGTGATTGTTTTGAATGTCGATAACTTGATTATTGCCGATGTATTCACTTTGATGTGCAATATGGTAGGGATGGATTTTGTGGCATGTGAAAACCCCTTATTTGTCATTTGCCATGAATCTCGCTGCAGCGAAAATAAATCTGGCCGTAGCGAGAAACTCTCAGGTTTTGGTGCAATACTTTCACTTTGATGAAGATTTTGACCATATTCCCTTCCGAACTGGGAAAAATGGTAAACATCAAAGTTGTAGCCCTTCCTCTTAGCTTTCTAATCACCTAACAAGCATGTCAATTGAACCCATGTAGTGGAAGATATGCTTGAAAAACAGAACCATATGCAAACCAAGAATGCCTTTTTCTGCAGTGAGAAACGTGTTGTCACGTTGCTACCTTGCTCGAGTTCTGATATAATTTCCTCCACTCTCTTATCTTTATGATTGAGCATGGGTCTTTGCAATACTAAGAGTCCATTGATCGATGTCCAAAACAAGGGGGTTTGGCAAAGAAATTATACCAAATTGCATTGTTTTCAAAACAAGTCCATCACGATTTCCAAATTCTTCCATATCAATTGCTTGTTCCCTTCCTTGTTCAGTCACTGGGTTTATACTCACCGTTTTCAACTTCATATTTTCAAATCACGAGATAATTGGTAGCTAGGTAGAGGTGTCTTCGTACATTCGACCTTTGGTAGGTGTCTCGGCATTCAGTAGCTGTATATTCGTTCGAGTCTCTCCGCTGGAAGTCAAATACTCTTTTTGTTATGTATAGGTAAACCCAATGTAAATTATTAAGCTATATGTTCAGACAATGTATGTATATTTCAATGAGTAAGCCACTAGGAGATGGCAATGTCTATCACTATTTTGATTCAAAGTTATGAAATGTGACTTAGCAATATTGATGGAAAAATGAGCAGGATAATAGATAGGCTTGCTTGGGCTTAATGGACTATGTTCATTGGGCCCTTGCGCCGGTCATGGCCCAGAATTTGGGTCGTGACAGATTAAGTCATCTATGTCTTTAAACTCAGTTTCTAGCAGTAAGCTCTTAGTCGACTAACAATGCTTCTTAGTCAATTAAGTTGCCTTTGTTTTTAAACCGACCATCTTCATTCTTGAGTTTTATTTGACTAACTCCCTTCTTTATCCAACTAAGAGGCTTCTGTTTTGGAGCTCAATTTTAGCTCCTCATTCTTATGAGATTTGATATTTGCTTTTTAGTTATTAATTTATTATTGTCATATATTTTTCATCCTACACACTCAAGTAGCATAGTTAGACATAAATGAGTGGGAATGTTTTATTATTATCAAAAACTAATGGAGCCAACAGCAAATGCCAAATTAGCCAAAGAATCTACTTTCTTATTTTCATTTCTAGGCACATGTTCTATGCTAGCATTGTCAAACCATTTCAAAAGCTTCTTAACATAATTGGCATATAGCAAGAGCACAGGCTTTTCAACTTCATAAAGTGAAAGGATTTGGTTTACAACTAGCTTAAAATCTCCAAAAACTTTAAGTTGGGTGATTTGCATGTCCACCGCCATCTCTAATCCTATGATCAAGGCTTAGTATTCTGCCACATTATTTGAGTAATTTTCAATGAGAGTGAATGAGTAAGGCAACACCTCTCCTTTTGGGATGATAAAGATGACTCCTGCACCTGTCCCATCTTATCGAGCTGCTCCATTAAAGTATAACTTCCAAAGCTTAGGAATTTCTAGGAAAAAAGCATCTTCTTCAGGGAATCTTCAGAGAATTCCGAATCATCTAGAATTAGATGATCTGCAAGAAAATCTACAAGTGCTTGTCCTTTTATGATCTTTTGAGGGATATATATGTGATGTCAAACTCTTGTAACAAAAGAGTCCATTTTACTAATCTCCCACTAAGCATTGATTTTGACATGGGATATTTGAGAAGATCTGCTTGTGAAATTAAGTGAATAGAATAAGCTGAAAATAATATCTTAATTTCTTAATTGCAAAGATCAATGCCAAACATGTCTTCTTAATGGGGGAATAATTCAATTCTGCATCATTAAGAGCTCTACTAAGGTAGTAAATAGCACTTTCTGTTCCTTCATCGTTTTGTTGTGCCAAAAGTGCTTCTATAAAGTACTCTTGTACCGTAATATAAAGGATCAATGGATGTCCAACTGTAAAAGTCTTTAAACTTGGAGGCCCTAGTAAATCAGACTTTATGCTTTTAAAGGCATTACTACAAGACTCATCCCAAACGAAAGCTGTATCTTTCTTCATCAAACGGCTAAATGGTTGACATTTTAGATATGAAGTGTCGAATATAAGCCAATCTTCCTTGCAAACTTTTAAGTTCATGGAGATTACTTGGTTCAGGCATTTTCATGATTGAATTTATGCTTGATTGATAAATTTCAATCCCACAATGCCGCACTTTAAATCCCAAAAATTTACCAAAAAATACAGTAAAGGCACATTTGAAAGGATTCATCTTCAATTGATATCAACGCAATCTTTCGAATACATGGTGAAGATAAGCATTGATTTTGACATGGGATATTTGAGAAGATCTACTTGTGAAATTAAGTGAATAAAATAAGCAAAAAATAATATCTTAATTTCTTAATTGCAAAGATCAATGCCAAACATGTCTTTTTAATGGGAGAATAATTTAATTCTGCACCATTAAGAGCTCTACTAAGGTAGTAAATAGCACTTTCTGTTCCTTCATCGTTTTGTTATGCCAAAAGTGCTTCTATAAAGTACTCTTGTACCGTAATATAAAGGATCAATGGATGTCCAACTGTAGGAGTCTTTAAACTTGGAGGCCTTAGTAAATCAGACTTTATGCTTTTAAAGGCATTACTACAAGACTCATCCCAAACGAAAGCTGTATCTTTCTTCATTAAACGGCTAAATGGTTGACATTTTAGATATGAAATGTCGAATATAAGCCAATCTTCCTTGCAAACTTTTAAGTTCATAGAGATTACTTGGTTCAGGCATCTTCATGATTGAATCTTTGCTTGATTGATAAATTTCAATCCCACAATGCCACACTTTAAATCCCAAAAATTTACCAAAAGATACACTAAAGGCACATTTTAAAGGATTCATCTTCAATTGATATCAATGCAATCTTTCGAATACATGGTGAAGATCTTTAAGATGATCAACCCTCTTTTTGGACTTAACCACCAAATCATCAACATGGCATTCAACATTCTTGTAAAGCATATCATCGAATATCTTTTACATCGCCCTTTGATAAATGGCCCTTGCATTCTTTAACCCAAAAGGCTTAACTTTGTAATAATATATTCCTTTAAGAGTTAGAAATAAAGCAAGCTCTTAATCTTTTGGATCCATGCAAATCTAATTATAACCAAATGAGCCATCCATAAAAGATAAAGCCTCACAACCAATTGTTGCATCCACCATTATTTTCGTCAAAAGGAGAGAAAAATCAATTTTTAGGCTAACATTGTTCAAGCCTTGAAAATCCATGCAAACTCAAATTTGGCCATTCTTCTTTCTAACTATAACAATGTTTGAGATCCGAGTTGGGTACTTGACTTCTTGAATAAAGCCAGCCTCAATGAGTTTATTAACTTCGGCCTCAATTTAAGGAATCAAGTTAGGGTGAAGACGTCGTTGAGCTTGTTTAATGGATCGGACACCTTTATTTATTGCTAGATGATGTACAACAACTTTAAGGTCCAATCTTAGCATTTCTTTGTAAGTCCATGCAAAGATGTCTCAATACTTCTTCAAAAGGTCAAAATAAGATTTTTCTTCTTTAAGAGTTAAACTAACACTTATGAAGATTGGACGAGGATATTCTATAATGCCTATGTTAACTTCTTTTAGTTCATTAATTGTAAGCAAATTCCCTTCCTTTAATGATGGGGGAGCTTCTTGGACATCTTCTTTTTCAGTTTTTTTGTCACTTTCTACTATAGACACGTGATTACATGTATAGTTGTTGGAGGCCATCTCCTTCAATAGATCATAAGCATCATTAATCGACTTATCCATGAAAGCACCACTAGCTACTGCATCAATGGTAGTCCGAATTGGATTCAATAATCCATTATAAAATGTTTGCGCTTGCAACTATTTAGGAAAACCATGATGTGGGCATCTCCAAAGTAAGTATTTGTACCTTTCCCAAGCCTTATACAAAAATTCAAAGTCATTGTGTGAATGATGTAATATCATTCCTCATCTTTGCCAGAAAGAAGAACTTAGCCAAAACTTTCTGCACAAGATCATCCCATGTTGTGGTAGACCCCATAAGAAGAGAATTCAACGAAACATTTGCTTTATGTCGCAGTGAGAAATGGAACAACTTTAGCTGAATGGCATCATCAGTTGCTCCATTATGCTTATAAATGTCACAAATCTCTAAGAAATTTGAAATGTGGGAGTTCGGATCATCATTTGGGCAGCCTTCAAATTGAACATACATTTGGATCAATTGAATGATGGCCAACTTAATCTCAAAATTGTTGGCTTGAATTGTTGACCTCTTAATGCTTGAATGAAGTCCTTGAACTAGCAAAACAGCATAATCCCTCGATGATTAGTTATCCTCAATTACATGCCTTTGAACTTATTGCTCATCTTGATTCTCAGCCATTGTATCCAATTAATTGGATTCTGGAGAGTTTTGTCTAAGTAATCTGTGGAAAGTCTTCTTGATTTTGCAAATCACGAAGGACAATTTCCAAGCTCTTTACTTTTCTTATACACTGGCCAAAAAATACCTAAAAATAAAAAGAAACAAAATTTGAATTAAGACTTGCTTGATTAGTATTAATATTTGCAAACAAAAATAAAGACATAACTCCCCGGCAATAGTGCCAAAAACTTGTTATGTGTTTTGCTTATGTGATGTGAAATGTGCTCAAAATTAAATGCAAAATACAAGCAAAGATTACGTGCAAGTGTACATGATCGCAACAAGAAATACAATGATAAGTTGAGTTTGTTGATCCTCTAAGGATTTGGTTTATTAGTTGTTGTTAATTACTAAAATTAAAACAAGCTAATTTTATCCAAACACCAAATTTTGAGAAATGATTAAAAAGTAATCTAATTAACTAATTCTAATCTACGAAGTGCAAATAAAAAATTAAGGTGGAAGTAATGGTTTAATAGTATAGGATTATGGTACCTTTTAATATTTCACTCAGAATTGTGTTTGCTAATTAATTTTCTAATCTTAATGAAAATTGATGCTAGTGTAGAATCCCAAAGCATTTGTAATTCTCCATCGAGATATTACCCAATTGCTTAATTCAATTGAATTGCTATATGTCTATAGGAAACAACTAAATTAAGTTCTTTAAGCCAAGATTCTAAAAATTGACTATATGTGGCAACTAGGCACATGTCTTCCCTAATTACACATCAAAAGACTTAAATTCTTTTCTAAGTGTAGTGAACACACATTACCCAAATCAAGGTCTAATTTAGACTAACTCTCTCAAGTATCATTTAAATACCTAAACACATTTAAATGGTAATCAAGCAAATAAATAGGCAATAAATTTATATTTGCGTAAACATCAATATTTCCATAGAAAATTAGTAATAAACTAACACAATATCCAAGCTACATATCAAAATCCACCATAACCCTAGATTAAGAGTCTAGCTCAACATATTCAAAATACAAACACAAATCTTAGCAAAATGAAGTATTTCTATAAAAAGAGTTAGAGAGAGAAAATTAAATCTAGTGTGAGAAATTCTTTAGTGTAGTTTTTTGATCCTTCAATCTCTTAATTTTCTCTTCTTTTCCCCTTTTGGTTCCAACCTCCTTTTTCCCAAACTAGTGTTTGAATGCTTCCTTTTTCTCAACTTAAAAACATGTATTTGTACCCCTTACTTTCAACTTTAGCCTAAAAACCCATGCAGAAATGTTCATTAAATGGCGTTTTCTCATGAGAAACTCTTTGACTTAGGGGTTGTTGTCTTCATTTTTCTTGCTGCAATGAGAAACTCTTTAACTTGGGTTGTGTAATCTACTGTAGTCAATCTACTTTCTCTACATTTTTTACCATGATCCTTTTCGAACTAGGTGACGTCATGAACACCAAAGTTGTATCCCTTCCTCTTATCTTTCCAATGATTTAAGAATCACACTGATTGGACTTCTGTATCTTGAGTTATGTCTAAAATACCTCAGTATATTTAGTGAAGTCTACACTTGACCAACCTGTACAATTCCTTACCACTTAACCCTTTCTTTTTGGAAGACCTTAAAAAGATAGGAACTAAATTAACCATAGCTAAAAATAGGCATTTTTACCCTAAAAATGAACTAAAATAACTTGAAGTAAACTACCTCAATCATGCCTTAACCAATTAAAGAAAAACGAAGAAAACTATTTAAAACTTTGCTTAAACTCAACGACTTAGCCATTTTATCACACAAAATATGTCAAGATAACTCTATATAATAGAGTTATCAGTCAACTTCTTCAATTGTTATATATGTTGAAGCTTATTTGTGAATCTTCAATTTTAAAGGAGTAAATCCTAGCCCTCATTTTGTAGTTTTGACAATATTAGTCTTTTTCTGTCAAACACTAAGATTCTTGGAGGGATTTTGTGGAGTTTCTTTGGTTGGCTCACTAGGCTTGTCTACCAACTTAGAAACATCTTCTTGCTTGCAACTAACCCTTATTAGAAGCTTATAACTATTAAAGTCGAAACCATTAGCTCTTTGAGAGAGAAGATCATCGTGTTCAAGCAACGATCCTTTTGTTAGCCTTACAAATCCCTTCAATGAAGGCTTAGTGAATTTTGACTTTTCCAAGCTAATGATTGGCAAAGTCAAATTTTTTAAGCTTTCGATAAAATCATCATCTTCCTTTGTAGATGAAAACAATTTCTTTCCCTTTTCTTTGATGATTTTCCTTCATCATTTTCCTGATCGCGTTTGGGTTATACCTCTTCCATGAAGGTATTTTCCAAATAGAACTTAGCATTAGCCAAATGTGCTTTTATTGTAGTAAATGGTTTAGTGTCTATGATGACTATCTTCACTTGACCATTTTTACAATATTTGAAGCACTAATGAAGTGTTGATGAAACTACACCATTTTAATGCATCCAAGGTCGCCCTAACAACAAGTTGTATGTTGTGTTAGCATCAAACACATGAAACAATGGATTGGATTCCATGTCATCAATGAAAAGTTGAAGTCTAACTTTTCCTACATTTTTTTTCCTTTCAAGATTGAAACTTGGATCATCAAACGACTCTTTGATAATTCGTCTATAGGCATTCCAAGCTCCTTCATTGTCTTTAATGGGAGTAAGTTGACAGCAGATCCGCCATCTATCTAGATTCATTCGATCTTCTATTCACAACTATATCCCTGAACAAAAAGAGGTCGATTATGAAGGATAGACCCTGACAATAATCTTCATCAAAAAATGTAATTTCTGCATCCTAAAAGGAATTAGAATCAAACTTAATTTTTTCTTCATTCCCAATATCTTCATCAATTTCGACAACAAGATGTGGGAATTGGATTGCCATTTTTAAATTGAACTGGCATGAACTCATTCTACGTGATTGGTCGTCTAGACCTTTGCATAATTGAATTCTCACACTTGCTTGTTTTCCTTAGCATTATCTTTGGCATCAATCTCCTAGATGGTTGTTCAGCATTTTGGATTTTCTTGGTGCTTGCTTGTCTTTAGGAGGATTCTTTTTTCCTCTTCTTCGATGAGCAACTAGGATCCATACTTCATTGTCTAAATCCTCAATTATAAAACCACAAGTTTTGCCCTCATTATCTTAAGGATTGGATGTTTCCTCTACATTTGGGACCAACATTATGTAGTTAAAAGACCCCACATTAAGTGGAAAAAGCATGCTAGTTGCTAATGCTATATTTGTTATCACCGCTTCTTCTTCAAACTCAATTTCTCCAACCTTGTATAAACCTATGATTTTGTCTTTTAAGACAAAACATTTTTCTATAATGAAATACCCCATACTTTGATATGGTGATAAATAAAGTTGATCAAATGCAAATTGAGGTCAATTAAAATGTTTAGAAGTGATAAAAGACGAAATGAGTAGTTTAGGATAAAATATTTCGCAAGTGAGAAAATAATAATAAAATAATAATAATTTTATCGGAGGAGAAATTGTGAGATAAAAGGCGATTTGGAAGTCAAGTGAGGCATAATAAGGTATTTTGGGTACCAAGGAGACAAGATAAAATTTTTAAAATAAAATAATATTTTATTAATAAAATAATATTAAAATATTAATATTTAGCCAGATGTCGAAATTAGTCATGAAGAAGGATCATATGGTTGATCCAAGTGGGGGACAAGATGACAAGCCCGACTCTATAAAGATATTTATCATGACATACATGTGATGAATAGCATGTTTGCATGCTAGGAGAGTTCCGAAAAATTTACAAAAGTCGGTATTGTACCTAGAGGTACAATAAAGTTGATTTAAGCCTCGAACTAGATCAAATAGAGAATTTACGATAAAATTCAGAATTTTAAAGGCCCAAAATGGTTTAAAATGGTGATTCGGAGTTCGAGGATCAATTTGGAGTCAAACCGGAATTTTCGCTATCTAAAGGCAAAATGGTCATTTGCCACCTGGGGACAAAATGAGAATTTTAGAAAAGATTTTTTTGGCCCCATTTGACTTATTGGAATATAATTTGACTTATTGGAGTAAGATTTGAGGTTTAGAAGTGAAAAATTTTAATTTCGGTATAATTTGGAGTAAAAGGGTAAAATGGTAATTTTACCACCCTAGGGGCAAAATTGTAATTTTCCACCACCAGGACATTTTTCCAGCACATGGTCTTCCTTTATCATCATTTTGACCATTGACTAATTGTGTGGTGGAGATAAAAAGGATTAAATTTTTAAAATTTTAAAAATAGACCAATAAGAAAATGACATGTGTCATACCTTTATTATTTTATTGTTTCTTATTAAAAAGGCATAAAATCAGCCCATTTTCTTCATATGGCCGGCCAAGCAAGGAAGTGAGAGAAAGAGAGGAAGAACAAAGGGAAAAACAAGAAAACTTAGGTGGAAAATTCAAAGAAAAAGTGAATAAATCAAGGAAACAAGCTAGGTAAGTTAGAATTTCTTTAGTTTTCCTTGATACCTAGCTTACCCATGCTTTTGTTCTTGATTTTCATGGTTGAATATTGAGTTATTATGATGAATTCAATTCTGAAAAATGGGTTAGGAGAGAGAAACTTGTTAGATTAATTTGATTTTAAGTTATGTTAGTGTTTTAAGTTAGTTTAG
>NC_030851.1:25169727-25188051 GCF_000208745.1 Theobroma cacao
TGGGCCCACGTGTCACTGTAAAAGAAATTTTATGCTTTGGTTATTTGCTTTATAGTATATATGAATATAATTATCTTTTACGCTATAAGAATTATGTACCGGTAGTTTTATGAAAATTATTTTACAAGAAAATAGTTTATTTTATTGAATATTTTTATTATATTCAAATGGTCAAATTTTCACTTCAAATGAACGTTTTAGATACTTAATTTTTTTTTAAATCATTAAATATATATTTTCTGCTTACTTACTACATTTTTAGCAAGTTTTGAGGTTTTCGACAAAAATGAAGAAAATGCCCCTATGAGCCAAAAAAAAAGAAAAAAAAACAATATGTTATGTTATGATTTGGAAATGATTTGTAATCCTTCGTATTTTGATTATTTGATAACTATTCCTCACCGGGAAAGTGCGAAAGCTGATACGAAAGCCTTGCGAGGTTTCGATCGACATTCGAGGCGAAGAATGTTTGTCGAGGCTTCGCGGCGGTTGTCACGAGCTCAATGGGGAGTTCCGGGTCGTGACATATAAGGTGACCAATCAAGTGATGGAACTTGTAGTAGTTGAGGTCCTTAATTTGATCGGCTTCTTCAAGTCGCTTTATCTCTAGCAATTAAATAAGCTTAGCCTTCAGAAGTTCTTCCAACATTCCTACGATATCTGAGTTTGGGAAAGGATATTTCTTCTCTTGCCTTCTTTCAAAGACACTTTTCTTTTATCTTACGAATGGCCAACTTTTGTCTCTTGGTTCTTCTTTGAATTAGTCACCTTGATGGGTTTAATATTTACAGTCATAGACTGTTTTCCTTCACCTTTATTTATCAAAGTTTTACCCTCTTTATGAACGTATTCCTTGCCCTTCCTTAGTTCTTGCATTAGAGGTCTTTGATTTCCAACTGTTGACATGCTTAATTCCATATCATGAATGCAAGTAGCTAATTCTTCAAAAGTTTTAGGCTTAATACCTTGAAGAATGTAGCCAAATCCCCAATTCATCCTTAGGATGCACATGTTAAGGGTTGAGGACTCGAACAATCGCTCTTTGCAATTAAGACTAAGATTTCTCCACCTATGGATATAATTGATCATAGGCTTATCTTTCCAGTGGCACAAACTTGTGAGTACAATCATGCTCACCACACATCGAGTGTTGTAGAAGCAATTAAGGAACTCACGTTCTAGTTGCTTCCAATTGTCAATCGTCCCAAGCTCCAAGTCTGTGTACTAATCAAAAGCGTTACCTTCAAAGAGTGAATGAACTATTTCACCATAAAATCACATTGGTGCTAGTGTTGTTTCAAGTTTCCATGAAGTGTGCAACATGTTGACGAGGATTTCCTTTACCATCAAATTGTTGGAACTTTGGTGGCTGGTAGTTAAGTGGCATCTTCCTGTGATCAATCCTTTGGGAGTATGGCTTGGCATAAGTGTACGAAGGTTGGGAGACACTTTCCACCTATTCCTTAATAGTTTCTTTGATGAATTCCTTAAATTGGTTGGTGGTGACCACTTTGTTGGATTTTTGTTGGAGATTATTTTCTACTTTCGTAATGGAATTCCCCTCATTATCTTAATGATTTTGGCACTGATTTTGGCCAAGATCAACTGATGCTTTTCTAGTAAGGTTATTAATTTTTTCCATCATTGACGCAATTTCTTCATGTTTTTCTCTTATGCTTGTCATTAGAGATTCCATAATCTTCACAAAAAGTGTAACTTGTTTTTCTAAAGATGTTGTTTTAATTATCATGACAGCCATCACACTAGAATTTGCTTTTGATGAAAACTTTGGTGAGGGGATGATGAAACAGAGCTACTACTTGAATAGCCATCATGTTCCTTAAGTTGATTTGTACTTGATCCTTTGGATGAAGCAAGTTGCATAGTAGAGACTTCTTCAAAACTTAAGGAAAAAACATCATATAAAGGATTTTGGTTGAGGATTGGGAAAGTCTGCTCATACAATTTAATAAGAGCTTCTGTCTTTCTCCGAGTATCATATGGATGTGTTGGAACATCCGTGCTTGATGATGACGTTGGAAAGACTGTAAGATTGGCTTGAGCAGGCTTGACAACAAGTTTGCTAGCAAGATTCTTCTTGGGAACCATTTGCGATTTGAATATTTGTTTGAAGAAAGAAGATGAGAGGTAAAGACTATCCCATCGGGAGTGCTAGAAATTTGTACACACAAATTTCTCATCGAAATTTGTACACACAAATTTCTCATCGAAATTTCTTGACTTGAAAAATCATGCGACAAATATCAAATATTTAATATGAGTTATAATCTTTGGAATTCCTCTGATAAATTTCTTCACTTTGTCTTCAAGAGTCTTGACAACTTGATCTTGATCACAAACTTTGCTTGATCTTCGCTTTAAAGGTCTTGACGACTTAATCTTGATCACGAACTACACTTAATATCTTCGCTTCAAGTGTCTTTACGACTTGATCTTAATCACAAACTATATTTGATAGCTTGATCACAAACTTCGCTTGATGCCTTGATCACAAACTTTGTTGTCACTTAATATCTTGATCACGAACTCCGCCTTCGCTTGATATCTTCACTTCATAAATCTTTTACTTTTCTCGATCTCTGGAATGCTGTCAATCTTCAAATGCCTCTCAATCATTACAATAGCTTAAAGGAACCCCCTGTTTATAGTGCTAGATGAGAGACCTTGATGAGGATGTGTTTTCTTTGGATTATCTCTAAATTATCTTAATTTAATTATAGATAAATCATGATGACTCATTGAAAGTCTTTTGATTGGCTAGACTTTGAATTTTTATTAGCCGAATCTAAGTTTTATCTCTTAATTTATTTAGAGATAAATTAAATATAAAATTTGATTTTTATCTCTAAAATATCATAATTATTAGAAATAAATTAGATGACCAAATTGTTCAAAAATATGAATATTTTCTCTAAATTACCTTAATTTATTTAGAGATAAATTAAATGACTAATAATTAAATTTTAATTGGTCCAATTTAAATATTATCTTTAAATTATCTCAAGGGATAAATATATAACACATAAGTGAGTTGGTTCAACTATGTGTCTTTGAAATAATCTAACTAATAAATTAATTATTTTATAATTAATTACACGGTTATGACACACCCAAATATTTGGCTCATTGGTTGGTGCATGGTCCTCTATTTAAATAATAAGATTCAAATCCTCTTTTCCTCAATTAAAAAAAATTATATGGTTATGACGTTGTCAAGTCCACATCATGGCACGTAATTCGATAATAATTTTTCCCCTTCTACATATAGATGAGCTTGGTTCACTGTTCAGACATGGAAGGTAATATTCATTCATATCTACGACTCTTGCCCAATAGATCTTTAATATTATATATATAAATTTTGGAGGCATCTCCCAAATATGGTGTCTACGGCCATAGATTGTTGTAGTATTTTCTTAAGTAAAATCCAAATACTCCCTGCAATCATTCTAAAATGCACTTTGGTACTTTTTGTTTTAAAATGATGCTTTTGGTCTTTAATTGTTAACATTGTTAATCAACAGTTAAAAAAAATAGGATTCAATATCACATAAATATTTTTAAAAACAAATGACCCTTATATCATTTTTTTTCAATATAGGCATATTTTTTTTTTGAAAAAAAAATCTACTCATCCTCTTTCAAAAGCCTTTATCAAAAAAATAATTAATCTTTAAAAATAGGATTTTGAACACAAAAAAAGATTAAAAAACTATAAAAAAAGATAATAGAAGAAAAGAAATGAAAGACCTTGACAAATGTAGCTTTTATGGGATTGATATTAGTGAATATTCTCCTCTTCAAATGGTAAAGGGCAAGAAATATCAACAATTTTTTGGTATTTTATTTCCTTTCAAATCAAAATTCTTTTAGTTAAAAAAACTAAAATTGTGATTTGTCAAATCAAAACATCAATGGGCTTTGTCTTTTTCTCTTGTATTTAAGCAACAGGTTTGATTTGTCTATGAGTAGATGTAAATGATGGATCTATATGATCTTATTGCATGTTCTTTTTGTGCATGGCGATTCTATTTTTGTGATTTTTGAAATCTGATGGGATTTTTTATATTGGTGGAAGGAGGCCTTGTTGATATCACAGAAGATTTAAGGGTCTAAATAACATGTGGTCTTGTTGGTGAGTTGTATTATGCATGTTGTTATTAAGTTTGAGTTTGACAATCATCTAATTATGATGATGTTGGTTTTCTGTATTGACACAAATAATAAGGGGTGTGATAATCTTTATGTAAATCACACTAAGCGTAGCTATCCTTTTTGCAACTAGCACTCACACTTGTTCCAAGTTTCTGTAGTTTTTATAAGGGGTTGTAGGTTGCTATGAAAACTAAATTGATGAAAACTTGAAACAAGAGTATGTAACTTCTCTCCAAATGAATACAATGATCTTATCTTTTAAAAAAAAAAGAGCTAAAGTTATGAGAAAAAGAAAAAAAAACAAAATCCAAAAAGAAAAGAGAAATTCTTCAAGTTACAGGAAGAAAAAAAGAATTCAAAGAATGGATATTAATTATTGCAAAATTCTACAAGTGGATTGAAATGTAAAAAATGAAAATTTAAAGAAAGTGAATCCAAATTCTTTTATTTTTTTAATTAAAATTTTTGGAAGAGAAAAGAGATAACGTACCTTTTTTTATAAAAGAGTGTATTTATATCTAAAATATTTATATAATATTGTATTTCATTTTTTTTAAGCGTTGACTAACGATGTTAATAGTTACAAGATCAAAAATATCATTTTAACCTCTACTGAATTAGAATTTTAGGTCTAAGCCTTGTTTGGCGTAGCTTCACATTATATATAGTGTATTTTATTTTATGATAATATTAAATATAATTTAAATATTAAAATATTAATATAAAATATTTTTATTATTTCATAATAAAAATATTATGTATATATAGATAAGCTAAGTTAGAGCTTAGTTTTTCCAAATGTGGGTCCAATATTATTTTTAATACTAAACTACTCATTCCATATTGTATGATCTTATGATATTTAGAATAACCTCGAACGCAATATTAAGTTTTAGGAGCCAATTTTTTTAATATAAAATCTAAAAAAGTTTTTAAATTATTTAAAAAAATTTTAAAAAATTCTTATATTTTTATTTTAAATCAAATAAGCTCTTATATTTTTATTTTAAATCAAAAAAATCTTAATAATTAAAAATTAATTTAATCAAAATATTATTTATCATTATATGCCGTACGATCATAACGTGACATATTAACATATTATAATTGATAATGATATAATAAGTTAATTTGACATGATAACATGATAATATGATATTTTTCAGTCTTTATATTAATGAAATATCAACATCATGTAGATATAAAATGATAAGTGGTATTTAACTAATGATAATTAGTCAATTATTAGTTATATGAACTTATTTGATTTAAAATAAAAATATAAAGACTTAGTTGGATGCAATAAAAAAATAAAATTTTTTTTAATAATTTAAAATTTTATTTAAATATTATACCAATATTTTTTTATTAAAAGAAAAAGAAATATCGAAGAAGAGGGCGCATCAAGCATATTTTCTACGTTGGGTTTGAAACTACTGGAGTAGCTAAAGAGGAAAAGGCAAAGACTGAACCGTCAAATTGGTGATGTTGGAACAGAGCAGGGGGTCCTTTCAAATACCACCCAAGCCCCTCCGGTCTCTGTCTTGCCAATATCATCACCTAAGGATTCCTTCAAAACTTGTTTATCATTTATCATGATAAGGTTCTGTTTGGTAATTGAAAAGTAATTTGTTGAAAAGATATATTTTTGTGTGTAAAATATTTACTTGAAAAGTTTAATGATTTTTGTGGCTAGATTGTTGTTTGGATATTTTGTAAAAAATATTTTCATTATCATTTTAATTTTTAAAATTTTAATAACAAAGGGCACATTTTAAGAAATCTTAGATTATTAGATTTAAATCATTATTGAAATTTTAAAATCTAAACAATTCTCAATATTCTTTAAGTTTAAACAGTTTTTGTTTTAGTTTTTTTAAAGCATATGTTACGTTCTTAAAAAGTATAAGATATTTTATGTGATTAATGAATTTTTTTCATTGACTTGTTATATTTAAAATAAGTTCTCAATCTTCCAAATAAATATAAGTCATGAAGATTTTTTTGTATAAATTATTTTACGTAAAAACAAATTAATTTAGTATTACACTACTTAATTGAAATATTTAAGTTCTTTTGTCCTTTTGCAAAGCACTTTTAACTTTTTGAACATGTAATTTGGCTTCAAACAACTTAATATAACTAACAACATTCAATTTCTTTGTTCTCTCTCAATATGAGCTGTTGAAGTTCAACACTTTGGGAGAGATTCTTTTCCAATTGAGTGCTTACTTTATAATTCAAAAACTTCACCAACACATTGCAAAATACTAATGCACAAATTTATTAACACAAATGATGTAATTTATGAGCCACGAACCCAACTTTTTTCAACATAGTTTCAAATTCGAAACCATCAATCAGAGCACCTTATTCCTCCATGGTTTCGCCCACAGAAAAGCTGATCACCTCCCACTTAATCTTATGATTTTCATTTACTACCATGAGCAGTTCATTTTAGTAGTGGCTTAGACGCTCTTCCTCCCACCATGGAACATAGAAGCACTTTTTCTTGAAGGTTTTTGGGGCCCATGGAGCACTATTGCAAAGGGGTCCCTAAACCCCGCGCCTAAGTTCAGAGTCAAAATGAGACCACACTACACTATTCTTTTCTTATTGTTTATTACTACATTAATTATAATAATAATAATTATAATTATTATTATTATATTGCCTTTGTTAAGATAGCTTTGGAAAACGGTTTTGGAATCTGTTTTATTTGCCCCACATTGGAGACACAAAAAAAAAAAGTCCTCCCCTAACTCTGCGTGCATTTGCTTTGATTTCACCATTAACAAAATGCCAACTTTAGACCAAAACCATTTCATCACCAATACTTTTACTTTACCATATCTTATTTGAGAGGCTCGGTGTGAGTAGAATCGAAATTTGAAATAAAGAAGCCAATGCAAAATGTTTTATGTGTCTTGTCGACTCATTTATGTTGGGACCATTGAGCATTTCCCATTCGAGAAATTACCAATACTCAATAGCTTTGGTGTCATTAAGCTAAATATCAAGACCCATTCTAAGGATTGATATTATATAAGAAGACATGTTCATGTTACAAATTAAAGCAAAGAAAGACATGACAACGAAAAGCAAAAGCAAAGAGCCGAAAAGCTGAACCAAAGCCCAACTTCGAGAAACCAAAATTGATCGCTTTATCGGTGCCGCAGACAGGACTAAAAACGCACTTTTCCCTCCAAATTATCCTTTCTCAGGCAAGACTTACTAATGGGCCATTCGTTTCTAGTCTACAGCTGTAAAACTCGACGTGTGAGGGCAACCCACGCGCTGTCCCAAATATCGTATACGTCCGGAAGATGGGTCTGATTTACAGACAAAACACATATCAGACCCTTCGCTGTCTCATCACCAGCTTCACTTATTTATCCCTACGACGTAACACTGAGCCCTTCGATCTTGGCCGTCCAAATTCCATCAGATTCAGATTGGTTTTGTACATAAATTATTAAAACGTTACTGATGCTGAAGAAAGCAGCGAGGACAATATTGTCTTTTTGATCATAAATTTACCTCGCAGTACGTAATAGTACACGTTACAAGCTTTTCAGTTCACCCAGCCCGTCCTAGCCATTTCAACCAACCAGAAAAGAGAAGTTACAACTTTTTAATACCAATAATCCCTTCCTTTTTCCCATTAATTACACCTCTTACCCTCTTCTAGCCCGTTCTTTACTACTGGCTTAGTACTAGTCCACACCAAGCTTGCAGAAAACCTTTCACTTCCCTCCCCACTCTCTCTCTCTCTCTCTCTCTCTCTCTGCTTCTCGCAGAGCAAACAATGGCGAGACGAACATGCTTAATCCCGCATATTTTACTCTCTTTTCTTTTCTTCTTTCTGGTCCAAGCTACTCCAAACCCAGATTTGAAACCATTAATGGACTTCAAGTCAGCTTCAGACAAAGCCAACAAGCTATCTTCATGGAACTCAACCACTGACCTATGCACCTGGGTCGGAGTCACCTGTCTCAAAAGCCGAGTCTCTCGACTCGTCCTGGAAAACCTAGACCTAACCGGCTCCTTCGAACCCCTCACTTCACTCACCCAACTCCGTGTCCTCAGTCTCAAACAAAACCGTCTCTCAGGTCCGGTTCCCAACCTCTCCAACCTCACTGCTCTCAAGCTCCTCTTTTTATCCCACAATGAGTTCACCGGTGAGTTCCCAGCTTCGGTTCAGTCGCTGTTTCGGTTGTACCGTCTCGATCTATCATTTAACAACTTCACCGGTGAGATTCCCGTTACAGTCAACCGTTTGACCCATCTTTTAACGCTCCGGCTTGAGGAGAACCTGTTTTCTGGACAAGTTTCTGGTTTAAATCTTCCGAATCTCCAGGATTTTAACGTTTCTGGTAACAGGCTTTCTGGTGAAATACCCGAGTCTTTGTCGAGTTTTCCAGAATCGGCTTTTGGTTCAAATGCAGCTCTTTGCGGAGCCCCGATGGAGAAATGTAAGAGCATTGGGATAGACCCGACAAAACCCGGATCTGGCGGAGCGTTGGCGTCGCCGTTAATGCCGGGTCGAAACCCAACTGTTGTAGCTTCATCCCCAAGCTCATTGCCCGGCACTGGAAACCCTTACAAAACCCCAAATTCCCAACGTCACAGTGCAGCCAAAATAAGCCCATTGGCTTTAATAGCAATCATTTTAGGCGATGTTTTGGTTCTCGCTTTGGTCTCTCTCTTGCTTTATTGTTACTTCTGGCGAAACTACGTAGCCAAAATGAGAGACGGGAAGGGCTCCAAGGTTCTAGAAGGAGAGAAGATTGTTTACTCTTCGAGCCCTTATCCAGCACAGCCAGGTTTCGAGAGGGGAAGAATGGTGTTTTTCGAAGGGGTTAAGCGGTTTGAGCTGGAGGATTTGCTGAGGGCTTCCGCGGAGATGTTGGGAAAAGGTGGGTTCGGGACGGCGTATAAAGCGGTTTTGGATGATGGAAACGTGGTGGCTGTGAAGAGATTGAAAGATGCAAATGTGGGTGGGAAGAGAGAATTTGAGCAACAAATGGAAGTTTTGGGAAGGTTGAGGCATCCCAATCTGGTTAGCTTGAAGGCTTACTATTTTGCCAGGGAGGAAAAGTTGTTGGTCTATGACTACATGCCCAATGGCAGCTTGTTTTGGCTACTGCATGGTACGTCTCAAGTCTGGCTTCTTATTCTCTTTTCTGATTAATCAGTTGTTTATATTTTTTTTCTCATTTTCTGCATTATTGTTTGGATGCTAAGAAAAAGAGCACGAAAATTTATTTGGTAGTTCATTACAGACAAAACTAATGACTTTGGTTGTGGATGTCCGATGGGAAGTGTTAATTTTGCGGGGATCACGTTTGTAGTGAGTGGGGTGGATTGGCTGCCGGCCAGATGCGCATGTGGGGGTTAAGAAGGTAGGTGATGGTGGGTCCCTGCTCATATATGGGATGAAGCTGGGCCGTCTGAGTCTGCATTGCTTGTGTAAGCAAAGCAAGGCTTTTGAATTGGCAATTCTCTTTTATCAACCAACCTGATCGAAATTAATGTCAGCTGAAGAGTGGGTTTTGAACAATTCGGTAACATCACATTGGGGATTACTGTTAGAGGTCCAGCCTTTGCAGTCGCCAGTAGATAATTCTGTTTTTGTCACTGTTTCTTTTTGTTCTTTTCCCAACGCCAGCCTTTTGGCTCTTTTCGGGCGAATATGACCAAAAAGTAAAACGATAGACCCAATACCATCCTCACCGTCTGATCATTAACCTATCTGGGTATTCAAAACCATCCGATGATGATCCATTACTTTCTTGATACGGATGGAACCACCTGATATGGATTGTGGCATTTGTTTTGTAATGTCAAAAAAACATGTAATTTTATTGAACTTTAGGGTTTTACATATCTCTATTTCTTTCCCAACAGGCAACCGAGGACCTGGGAGGACTCCGTTGGACTGGACCACAAGGCTCAAAATAGCAGCAGGAGCAGCTCGTGGCTTAGCTTTTATTCACAATACCTGCAAGACTCTTAAACTCACCCATGGCAACGTCAAATCCACAAACGTCCTCCTTGACAAAACAGGAAATGCGCGCGTCTCAGACTTTGGTCTCTCCATCTTCGCATCACCCACTAACAATGCCCCAAGATCAAATGGCTACCGTGCCCCGGAGTTATCATCAGATGGTCGAAAACCCACTCAGAAATCTGACGTCTACTCCTTTGGCGTGTTGCTACTTGAGATACTGACAGGGAAGTGCCCTTCCATAGTGGATAATGGTGGGCCAGGGTATGGCTACGGTGGGGCCGTCGATTTGCCCAGGTGGGTCCAATCTGTGGTGAGGGAAGAGTGGACGGCTGAGGTTTTCGATTTGGAGCTGATGAGGTACAAGGACATCGAGGAGGAAATGGTTGGGCTATTGCAGATTGCCATGGCTTGTACCTCTGCCTCACCCGATCAACGGCCCAAAATAAGCCACGTGGTGAAGATGATTGAGGAGATACGTGGGGTAGAAGTGTCACCGTGTCATGAGGGACTTGACTCGGTGTCCGACTCACCATGCTTGTCTGAAGACACATGCGGGGCAGGAAGCCAGTGATGTGTGAGTTTCCTTGATGTTTCCCATTAGTTGTTAGGAAATCATTGAAAAGTTGATGTAAATCACGGTTTTGTTCTTTATCTTGCATTTTAATGTCAGTTTCCATTTGTCAATTTTGTGCTAAGAATATGATCTCTACACATAGCCTGTTATTATTAAGCACATTTGCTACAATGATAGAGGAAGGAATTTACTTTAAAAGAGAGTCAAGTTGCAGGTGGTAACGAGGATAAAATAATACAGGGCTGGGGGCATAGAAAATTCCGTTGTCAGCTTAAATCATGGAAGCATCCCTATTTGTTTATGATTATAGAATGTGAGTTGCTGCTCGAAATTAATCACCTTTTGGTGTCAGTGCCAGTATGAGACTGCACATTGTGCAGGATGAGATTGATTAGTAAAAAATTAATTGAGGTTTAAAGTAAAGTGGTCCCTTTGTCATGTCAAATCATGGAGGAAAAAGGGTTTTGGGGCTTGAATTTTGTAGGAAGTGCCTGTCTGCATCATCAGCTTCATGTTCATTTGCCACAGTTTCCAACCCCAACATGTAAATGTATACTCTCGCCAGCATTACTTGTTTGCCATATGGGTCTCATCTCTCTTGACTCTTGCTAAAATAAACACTGAAGGGCCTGTTTCATACGGTGCACTTGTGTAAGATGAATCATGAATTCGTGACTGATATAATTGGTGCACTCTGCCGTGGCCCAATCTCTACCCCGTTATATTGAAATTATTAAATAAAAGGAATTTTAATGCTTATATAGTAATTACTTATTAGTTTTTAATTATTTGAGTACATATTAGTTCAAGTAAATTGGAAATCTATCATTAGAATCTATTATTTTCCCTTAGTAATCTACATTGATAGAGTGATAAATTATTGTTTGAAAAAAAAATTATGTGAATAAATAATGCAGAAAAAAGAAAAAGAACAGACAAATTAAACAGAAATGAAAGGATAAAAAAATGAAAAGAAAGAAAAGAAAACGACTAAAAAAAAGGGAACTTTTATGGCAACAATGGCTCTTCCAGTTGTTATATGGTATAATGTTTACCCTATTAAACGTGACAGCATGCTGTTTGCTTCTAATACTAATTTGGCCACTCTAAAGCTGTAATATTGTGTAAAAATTAAAAATCGATCTCATATAAGATCGAGATATTAACAAAGTTAAAGAACGATTAAATTAGGAATATTATGATTTTGCATTAATATAAATTTGAGAACATATTTTTTAAATTCTTATTTAGTTGGTGAAAATTGAATTTAAATGTTAATTTACAAAATTAATATTTAAGTCTTTAACTTTTTATTTATATTTTTTTTCTTCAATATTAACTCTAAGATACAAACAAAATGAATAACATTGTACTAAATTAAACCCTTCTACAGTGATGGAATAACTATTATACTTCTTAAAGTGATAATTTGATTAAATTCATAAATTAATAAATTTAGTCATCACTATCTAAAATTTATATTCTTGATATTTCAAAAATATATATGTACATACAAAATTGACTCTACAAATTTAATTAATAAATGTTTTACAGTTGTATGATTACCATACAAATTGTAAAGCACATTCTAATGCTATGTTATTATTGATAATTATAGATACTTAATTTTGGTTAATACCTATTCTTTAAAAAATTCTTTTACATCATAATATTGTATAAAGAATAATGAGAACAACCATTATAAGTGAAGTACTACTTCATGTAAAACTACTAAAATAAGTGAAATGCTACTTCATGCAAAACTACTAAAATAAGTGAAGTGCTACTTCATGCAAAACTACTAAAATAAGTAGAGTACTACTTCATACGGAATAACTACTTTGCACAGAATAACCATTTCACACAGACAAAAGTGAAAGTAGCCTAGCATAAGATGTAGGGTTCACAGGTTACTTTCATTTTGAGATATTTTGGAGAGTTTAGCTTAGTGGCTCAGATATGGCCGTAGTTAAAAGGTTTTCTTTTAAATTTTTCTTAAAGTACAAGTGTTCCTCCCTTCTACCTTCTTCTCTTATATTTGTTCGCGTACATTTTTTTCCTTTAAATTATTCTTGTATAGTTTTTCTTATATATCTTTTCCATTTACTCTTTACTCAAAAATAAATCTCATTATGTTATTAACGGTAATAAAATCTATTACTTTAATAGTCACATAATGTATTTCTAACCGTTACTCTATAAAGCTTTCACAATTCATTTGGGGGACTTTTCAAAACTACCTTATTCTCACTCATATCTTTTCTCTCTAACTTCTCTCCCTAGCCCTGTTATACATCTCTACTTATTCTCTTCTTACTTTCTTTCACTTATCACGACACTCAGTACTTCAAAAAACTATTCTAATCTTTCTCTCCGCCCCCTCCAGTACATCCTTTACTTGTTTGCAATGCTTCCTTTCTCTATCAGAAGAACCCCTTTTACAATAGTTAATAATAATATTAAAAAAACTTATCAAAAGTTAAATAAATATAAAAATGATAATATTCGAAAAAATCTCTAAATTATTCAAGAAACTTCAAATAAACCCTTTACAAGAAGAATTGACACCTCAAAGAGCAAATATTGATTCTGGAAGAACAAAATGCAAAAGGAAGGAACCGAGCATGGAAGAATTGATTCTCCATGAAACAATCATCGGTTTTGAGCGAGAATGAATCAAAGATCACAAGTTTGAAGGCAAGGAATCAATTTTGAAAGAAGAAGATATTGGTTCTTGAAGCACTAAAAACAAAAATTAGAAACTTGTTGAAGAATGTTAATGTAGAAATCTCAAAGTGTAAAATACCAAGAAGGGGTGATTGATATTTAAAAATTTCTTTAAAAATCGAAGTGTAAAAAATCAATGCTTTTTCGCTTAAAAATATTTTCTAACATCAAAAACAAGTTTTCAACAATAAACCATTAAGTATAAAAACAATCTATCAAAATAAAATATCTTTTTTAAGTTAAATGCTAGCTATGAAATGTAAAGAAAAAATATTTTCCTAAGTATAAAATAATAAATCAATATAAATTTATTTTCCTAAGGTAAGTATAAACAATAAATAATAATGCAAAAAATTAAAGGGAGACAAAGAATTTATAGTCCCGTGAAAAAGCAAGAATCCCTTTTGTAGATTGTGTAAAGGTTATCGCTTTATCTCGTGAAAAAGCTGTTGTAAGGGCTATCACTTAATCCCGTGAAAAAAATAAAAATCACTTTGTGGATTGTTTAAGGGTTATCGTTTTCCGTGAAAAAGCAAGAATCATTGATAGTGGATTGAAATACCTTGATTACCAAGAAAATGGATGTATACCTTGGTTACCAAGGAAATGGATGTAGGCATCTAAAATGGGAGGTAATAACCCTTATATAATCCACAAAGAGATTCTTACTTTTTCACAAGATGAAGCGGTAACTCACATAATTCACAAAAGGGATTCTTGTTTTCTAAATGGAAAGCAATAAACCTTACAAGATAGCTATTCAAGGTTAAGCTAGAAGCTGTACAAGATGTGTGTACAAAGGAGTAATAGCGAAGATTTGCCTCAAAAAGGTTGGGTGTTATAGATTTTAGCTTAAGGTGAGAGAAGAAATTTTAACTTGAATGAAGCAAGGATTCAACTTTGAAAGCTTAGTGGAAGACTAAAACGTTGCTAGAGAGTAAAAATGAGCTTTGGATAGTCTCTCAATGGTTTGAAGCTTTGGTTCAATTCTTTTCTTGCTTCAAAATGGCTCAAATGCATTTATTTATATTGTGGCAATGTTTGGAGCTGTTAGACACAAGTTTGAATCAAATCTGACCGTTGCTAAAGCTTAAGGGTTGACTACAACGCTTTTAAGGCTGACTATGTTCTTCAAATTTCTCAAATTAAGGCTTCCATAGTCGAGTATAATCTTCCTCTAATCGATCAATCTCTTGAGAGCGCGTTTCTTGCAAGTTTGAGTTTCTATAGTCGATTAAGGCTGTGTAATCTTGACTTTTTCATGCCTTTGACTTGTCAGGTTGATTATGCTTCCTCTATAATTAACTATGGTTGTGTAATCTTGACTTTTCTTGCCTTTGACTTATCAAGATCGACTATGCTTGGTCTAACGTCAACTATGTGTCACAGCCCAAATCTTGGGCCATGACCGGCGCATGGGCCCAATGGGCATAGCCCACTAAACTCAAGCAAGCCTTTTTTTTTTTTTTATGCAATCTCGATCATCATTCCCAATCATCATTTCTAAACCACATATTGTAATTTTCGACTAAAAATATTTCAGTAACATTTCATAGTGACCTTATACTCACCATTTTATTATGTCAAAATAATATCACCTGTTTGCCAACTCATAGTGGCATCAGTAATCAAATATACATATTTGACTTATAACATGGATCCTAGCAGATTACATTACATATATATGTTCACAGGTAACAGACTCTTGACCGTCAGCGAAGTGACCGTGAGTGAAGGTATCGCTACTGAGATGTCATAGTACCTACCAAGAAGACGAGCATACGTGGACACTCAATCTAGGTCCCAACTGTCTCCAAATCTGAAAACATGAAATTTAAAAACGTGAGTATAAAACTCAGTGAGTGAACATAAGAAGGGAACAAGCAATTGATAAGGAGAACTTGGAAATCATGATGCACTTGTTTCAAAAATAATGTAATTGATTTAATTTCTTACTAAAAAACCCCTCATTTCAAACTTTGATTAATAACCTCATAGTGTTCCAAAAACTCATGATCAATCCATAAAGTTAAATGGGTGAAAAATATGTCAAAATCAAGCAAGGTAGCAAGCAGACAGCAAGTTTCTCGCTGTAGCAAGAAACATTCATGATTTGCATATGTTTCGGTTTTTCAAGCATATCTCCCACTATAGAAGTCCAATTGACATGATTTTTAGACTATTAGAAAGATAAGAGACTGGGCTACAACTTTAATGTTTATCAATTTGCCTAGTTCTGAACGGAATGTGGTCAAAATCATTGTCAAAATGAAAGTACTGCACTAGGATTTTGGAACCACCTGAGAGTTTCTCGCTGCAATTTGCTGCAGCGAGAAACAGGGCTGGTTTGTGCCCCCACCACCCAAAGTTTCTCGCTGCAACGAGATTCAAGGCAGATGACAATTAAGGAATTTTCACATGTCACAAAATCCATTCCTACCATATTGCACATCAAAGTGAACACATTGACAATAATCAAGTTTCTCATTATTCATTTCAATCACATATTATAATCATAAACTTTCTATCACATATACATATATAAACATATATAAACACGTACACCACCCCACTTCATTCATCGTCATGTGCACTCCATACTCACATATTCTATCATCATCATGCGTGCACTCCCTACTCGCACACTTCAACATCATCATGTGTGCACTCCTTACTCACACACTTCAGCACTCTCTACTCGCACACTTCAACATCATCATGTGTGCACTCCCTACTCGCAAACTTCAACATCATCACACAATATTATTCATAAATGCACAACATATATTCATGTATATACATACCAACATAATATAGGAGCACATGGATTCATCCTTTTACACATTCCACATTTTCACAACATCAAAACATTTTATCAAGGGCTTGTTCCCATGCATAATTTAATGAAAAGCCAAGTAAAATCATTTAAATGTTTCATCCCAACACATATGTATTTCCCAAAAATACTTTGATGCAAGTTCACTCACCGATATTTGTTGAATCTTTAATTGACTTTAATTTCGATTATTGCTTCAAACGGACATGTGAGGTCTCGTTGGAACCTATCACACACAATATAACCATAAAAAATATAACAGCCCACAATTCTAATTATTAGCCATCTTTAACCACCTAAAATCAACCTTAACTCATCTCTCACCTTGGTGGACTTATAGTTGAACTCCTTTTCAAGAGTTTTCAAGCTACTATGGCAAGTCTCTCTTTCTCTCTCTAGAACTTTCAACTAGTGAGAGAAAGTGCTAAACAAAGACTTTTAAGGGTTTTAAGGTGAGATAGTGAAAGAGCACAAAAGGTTCTATGAAAAAGTGCTCAAAAGTAAGAAAATTGAAGCTAGAGAGAGAGAAATATGGAGGCTTTAAGGGAGGCTTCCATGGAAGATGAAGAAACGTGAGATGGGAGGAAGAAAAATAAAAGGCTACTAGAAAAATGAAGAAGTTGCTGGAGAAATGAGATATTTATAGCCTAACCTTACCCAAACTTCACTTAAATTACGAAAATGCCCTTAACAAGTTGGTTGTCTTTTTCCAATCTTTTGTGCAATCTTTTTACTTTTTTGACACTGAGACGAAGTCCATAATGGTCTAGAAATACTCGGGTTTATGAAAACTTAAAAATTTTGATCTAAGATGAAAAATGACCATTTTGCCCTTACCTTGGAAATGATCATTATTTATATTTTCTTCGTCATTTTATACTTATTTTCATCATTCAGTTATGTCTTAGGCCTACTTAGGCCTTAATAACATTAGAAAACCCACTTCTAGGAGCTCACCAGGAAAATGACCAAACTACCCCTACTCCACATCATAGGGTCTACCTCCCCTACATGTTTATGAAGGTCGAGGTCTCACACTATGTCTGTTCAAACATGATTTTCTTGAGCTTTCTAGAACAGGGTCGACTTATGGCTTCATAATCTTCAAGTTTTGCACTTTTCAACCTTTGGATCGACTTGAGCTTTTCTAGGATCTACTTATGGCTTGTGTCTTAAGGTTTCCTTAGCTTTTTGGTGTTTCTCTCCAACTATTTCCTTCTTACCTTGTTTCTACATTCAAATAACATTTTAAGGCATGTTTGCTTTTCAATTTTTAGCTGAATATGCATTGTTTGAAAGCTCATGAGTTGCTTTCTAATGAAGTATAATTTTTCAAAAAAAACACATGATTTTAGGGGATTAAAAATCTATTTGAGATGATTTCAAATGCTTAATATTAAGTTCAAGAAAACATGTGATTTTTGTCAATCAAAACTTAATGTAACTTAAAGCTAACATTCTCCCCCTTTTTGGTATGACAAAAACATTAGCATATTGCATTTGAAATTTCTTGAAACCTCCCCCTAACTTAATTAGTCTTTATGCCCTTGTTGAAAACATTTAAGTGTAAATGAGAAGGGTATAAGTAATGAATATGAACTTTGAAAATTCTCCCCCTCAATATATGCATGAAGTTGAAAAATATTTTCAAGGAAAATTTAGCTAATATAAGATCAATTCAATGTGCTCATAAACCTTCTTTCCCTTTTTGTTATATCAAAAAGGTTAAGAAGTGTGAGCTTTAAGCATTTAAACTCAAAGGAAAATGATTAGTGATAATCATCAAATATAAATAAGCATTAAGTTCAATAATGATCTCTAACCATCAAATCAAAACATTGAGCTATATTTCCATGAAAATATTTAATCAATAAATCAAGAAATATATCCAATAATCATAATATGATAGCATTCAAGTCAAGATATATTTCTAATCAATATATATATATATATATATATATATATATATATATTACAGCAAAGCATAGGAAAATATAC
>NC_030851.1:25188159-25208740 GCF_000208745.1 Theobroma cacao
TATATATATATATATATATATATATATATATATATTCAAGCAAAGCATAGGAAAATATACTCATTTAGCACATCTAAAGATCAATGTGTAGGTAAATCATTATATATTTCTACTCAAGATGTTCAATTTAAAGCACAAAGAAATACATTCAACCATTACAATCAAGGCACAATATAGGTATTTTCAACAAGGATATATTTCCATGTAGAGTATTCAATTAAGGCTCAAATCAAGAATGCCCCGCCCCCCCCCCCCACATACACACATAAATGAAAGCTAAGAACACTATAAACAAGATGTATAAATATTTTTAATCTTTCATAATAACACACATATAATATGCTGAACAATGAGAATGATAAGCATGAGTGAAGATGTACAAGTCATCTTAACTAGTGTCCTCCTTTGAAAAGGAGTTGCGCAAGATGAGTATCTAAGTTTTCTTGATTTTGGAGCATGTGTTGGATTTGCTGGTCAAAGTTGTCAAATTGTGCAGCCATAAGATCAAGTTGCTTTAAATTTTCATCCAATGTGGTCATAATTGCCACAAGTTTTGCATTAATGTCTGAAGTACTGGATGACACAATACTGAAGGATGGTTAAGTTGAAGTTGGTGGAGGAACATTTTCATCATCTTTATTATCACCATCATCATCACTTTCTGGACGAGCTCTCTTATGTACCCAAGTTCCTATCTCAATATCTTCTATATAACCCATTTTACCTATCATAATTTTTTCAAGATGTTTAATCGTGGGTTGAAAAGTAGCATCATCCATGGAAGAGACATCATTGTTAAAATGAGCAACTATCTGAGTGATGACTTGGCCATACATAAGATTAGACTTAGTTCTTATCACAACTTTCCTCATAAATCAAAATATGAAATAAGCTAACTCTATAGGAGTCTGAAGCTTAATGTTCTGTGTGAACCATAAATCTTCCCCAAAAACTAATGAGTGCTTGCTTGGTACCGACCTCAAAGTCTAACTAATAACCAAATATAGTATCTTGTCCATCTTCATCTTTTCTTTATTTCTCATTTACTTAGAGTGTGAGAGACACTCTAAGGGGTAGATCAAGATTGGATCAGCTTGGTTGTTGTTACAGGGTCTAACTTAGCCTAAGAAAAGTTAGTTTTGGGTTTTGGTTAATCATGTGAAAAGCCATTGTTAAAGGTTGTAATTGAGCCTGTGAAAAGCTATTGTAAAAGCTTAGTGGAAGCTTGAAAATTTCACTGATTTTAGTAAATTGGTTTAAAAATCCTTGATTGGAAAATCAAGATAGTGGATGTAAGTCAAAAAGATCGAACCACTATAAATCACTGTGTTTTGTCTATTTTTTTTATTTTCTTCTTACTTTTAGCATTAAATCATTTTTCTAGCAAGCTTTAAATTTTCATTTTCAAATTCCTTTAATAAGCTCTTTACTTGGAAAGAATTTTTTTGTCATTCCAAAAGTGTTATTCACCCCCCTTTAGCACGTTTTTTGGGACCAACAGTGTTTGATCCTTAAAAGGAATTTGGTAGAGGTTGTGCTTTATCCTTAAAAGGCATTTCGATTGTAGAGGTTGTGCTTGATCTTAAAAGGCAATGACTTTGATTGAAATTGTACTTGATCCTTGGAAAGGCATTTTGTTGTCAAGGTTATGCCTAACCTTATGTTAAAAGGCAAGTTGATTGTGGATTCGAACTCTTTGTGCTATCAAGGGAAATGACGTAGGCATCATAGGCTAAACCTCTATAAAAACTTGGTTGAGTACTCTTTACTTTTCTACACTTTACTTACTTAGCTTATTCTTTGTTTTCTAACTCCACTCTTTATACTTCAACTATATTGAAAATTCAAAAAGGGGGAATTTTTATTTGATAAACAATTCACCCCCCTCTTGGTTACTTAAATTTAAGCTTATTTATTTAACATGGTGAATGCCTAAGCCTGTGTCAAGTGGTTCCCGTTGGATCTAATGATCTCACAATATCCATTTACAATTCACAAATTTGTCTGTGGACTGAATTTGGAGAATCTCCGCAATGGTAAAAGAATATAGAGATGTTTTCCACTAATATCTAGGCTGAAAATCAACTTCCAAAAAAGTAGCTTGATGGGAATTGGGGTGGATTCACATATGATTAGTAGAGGGCAGCAATGTTGGGGTGCAAGATTGGAAAGTTGCCTACAACATACATGGAATGACCACTTTGTGCCAAACATAACTCGAAAAAGATGTGGAAACCAAACATAAAGGAATTCTAGGCATGTTTGACAGAGCGGAAATCTAAGGTGCTTTCTATAGGTGGTAAGGTCACACTTCTAAAATCCATCCTTATGATCTTTCCGATTTATTTCATGTCACTTTTCTAAAACTCTCAAAAGGTGAAAAATGAATTAGAGAAAATTGAAAGGAGGTGTCTCCGGAGTGAAGTGGAGGAGAAAAGAAAAATCCATTATGCTCGGTGGGATACAATTAATAGATATATGGAGGATGAGGGATTGGGTATCATTGGCTTGGAGATTAGGGATAGAGCTCTTTTAAATAAATGGGTAAGGAGGTATAGTAGGGAGAGAAATAGTTTGTAGAGAAGGGTGATTGATGAAAAAATAGGGGCAAATCCCACTAGCGTACTACTTGAAACGAATGCCATTTAAAGGGTATTGGATTGCTAAGTGTTCTGGAGACATGATGTTGAGACGTTCCAAATTGCAAGGAGCTTGTTTGTTTGATGTTGGTACCTTATATCAGGTATGTGTATGTTTTTTGGGACAACACTTGATCTTGGGTTGTTGGATATTTTAGATGAAGCTCTAGCTTTTCTACTAGTGCCGAATGAGTTGTGATTTGTTCTTTGCTTGTCTGCTTGAATATGTAAAGGGTGACAGAACAAAAACTGAGAAATGTTTGTTGTATATGGAATTTTATGAACCCTGTTTTTGTTAAAGGTTCTGTTGTGTAAGGAATGAGTGGGATACTTTTGCTTTTATGCAAATTGTGAGCCTAAATTTTAAGTTGATATGGGTCTAATGTATAGCAACTTAAAATCTAGTATGTTGCTTCTATGTCTCATAGGGAACTCATTATTCCCCGTTTTTAAATAAAATATTTAAGTTTAAAAAAAACATGTTATATGACATAGAATAACAAGTAGTTTTTTAACTAAGTCAATCATTAGTCATAAAAATTTATTTGATTCAAAATAAAAATATAAAAAACTTATTTAACTTAAAATAAAGGTATAGGGGTTTGATCTAACATAATAAAAAATAAAGATTTATTTTTTTTTTGAATAATTTGAAAGAGGTTTTTAGATATTATGTCTATAAAAATACATGGCAACGTGATTTGTTGAATTGAGAATTAATGATTTAAGGACACAAATGAACACGATTATAGGTTCACACACTATTAAACTTTAAATTATACCGAAATTGTATTCATCAAATGTCGATCCAACCAAGATTGATCAGTTAACTATTATAATTCATAATTTATATACGTAATAATTAATGATATTAAAAAGTGTGTGTGGTTTGATTTAACTATAAAGACAAAAAATTGGACGCCGATGTGTGAGATTGCCCACATGAGACACCGGACCTTACTACTTGACTATATATGAATAATTTGAAGTTGAAATCCAACATAAAAAAAAATGAGAAAAGTAGTAAATTGATTGATAATTATGGGGGCAAATTTGCTTTTTATCCCAAAAAAAATTACAAAAATGAATAAAAAGAATAGATTCTGTGCTAAGAATGAATGTATTTATTCATGGAAGTGCATGAGTTTGGGTGCAAACTTTAACAACCTGTACAGAGCATCGGGAGAGAACTTTCTGGCGAACAGGTGACAGATATCCGTCGTGTTCCCATTGTACTGGCATTGGCTTCCGCTCCTCAACCTCTCCAAAAATTCAACCGTCACCTCCGTCCTCAGGAACTTTGCAGGGTGGGGCCCACCTTTGGACCAATCGACCCATGTCAGAGTCCTGTTCGAGTTCTTGTGCCCAAATTTCATGGTCACAAACGTTGGCAGGTAATGTTCATCGGCGTAGCAAGCGCCCTTGCAGTACTTTTGGAACACTGGGAAATATTCTTGGTCGGAAACTACCCCAATGGCAAGCTCTCGGTCCATCTCAAACCATTGGGCTCCCTTCCTCCATTGGTCCAGTGTGACTCGGGGGCTCATTCTCCGGCTGTATCTGCCCCGCCCAACGGGGCCTTCTAAATCGTAGGACTCCACGAAACTCTGGGAAGAGTTGATGAGGTAGGAGTAGACAGTGGAGAAGTTAAAGATTGGAATGCATGATTCCGACAGAAGAACGAATCTTTGGTTTGAGAAATCCAGTAGTGCGTTGGCTAGCAGCCGCCGCTCGGCTTCAATCATATTCACCTTTCCCCATTCGACTTCCTGCATTCGGTAGGAGAATACCCAAAAAACCAAAAGATTTGTTAACATAACTAGTTTACTTAATTAGAGATTAAAGAAATTGTAATATTAAGAGCAAAAAGTAGACATGTGGCACAAGGGGAAAGCTTAGCAGAGCATGAGGAAGAAATGGGAATTGGGGGGATAAGGAAAGTTAGGTTTGTTGCATGCAAACAGTAGAAGCCCAATTGGCTGTCAGGCTTGAATAGGGTACACCATCCAGACGTGTACCGCTTTCAATGTTGTAGTTTGTGTTCATATATATTGGACCACATGGTGCTTTGATGATCAGCCAGCTGTGACCAAGGCATCCATCTTATCTCTACATTTAAACTGGGTTCCACAACTCGAAAGTGTAATAAGTAAAAAATTTATCAAAGAAAAGCCATTTTTGGGATTAAAATCTTTCCTTCATTAGGCACTGAAAAGGGAAAAACAAAGTGAAAATTCTTCATCAGGAAAAGGAAAGATGCAAATGTAATTTTTTGTGGTTTAATTGTCAAGAATTCGATTGAAAAATTAAAAAAAAAAAACATAACACTTAAATAATTTTTTTATATTTACATGACATTGATATAACGTTAATGTCAAGGGTAAAAAATATCACATTATTTTATTATCATATCAAATTAATATATCACGTCATCCTCAATTATAATATGTTAACATTGCACATCACTGTCTGTGGTATGACAATTGATATTTTGATTAAGTCAATCATTAATTACAAAAGTTATTTTGATTGAAATTAAAAATATAAAAATTTGATTGAATATAATAAAAATATAAAAACTTATTTGAATTATTTTAATAGTTTAAAGTTTTTTTTTTATTATACCAAAAAATAAAAAAATAATCAATCAAACCATGTGGCCTTAATTGTAAGCATGGCAGCTTAAATAGAGCCAACATCTGGTGTAATTAATGGTGAAATTTAGTATTAGTTTGATTACCCAAAAATGTATTTCAGAATATGTTTCCAGACAACCTTAATTATTATATTAATGAAAGAATAAAGTGATGTTTATTAAAAAGAAAAGGCGTTGAATTTCCATTGTTGCAAGAATACCATTTGTTATAGTGTTGTTTAATGGCAGGATCCGTTATCAAACTCACCAAGTAGGAGGCATTGCAGGCATGAATGAAGAAAACACATGGAAAATTAAAGGCTAACCTTGCTGGGAATCCTTCTGCCATAGAACACTGAACTTTTAGGGTCTGATAGATTGAATGATGGATTGGAGTGCACATAGATTGAGTACATCCCTTCATGCCCTTCGAAGAATTTCTCCCACAGCGGAGCCAAGAGAAGAGGCCCTTTTGTCAAGAACATGAAAGCAACTTTAGGAACTCGATCGAATGGATACTGTGGAATTCGGGGAACCATTGAGGCCCTCCACAGAAGCTCTTTATCATCCATGCCATGCATTACATCCGGTGGCTTCAGAAATTCTGTTAGTCCTATGCCCGCAACATTAGATGTTTTAGCAGCCGGAGTAAATGATTGCGGCGGGGGCGGGGGCGGCGGTGCCGATGCTGATCTCGTAGTCAGAGATAACTGCGTGATATGTAGGTCAATTGAAAAGTTTTTAAGATGAAAGCTGAGTATGATTCCAAGAGATAGGAGAGAGCCAAAGAGGAGGACACAAGAGAGGACATTGAAGAAATGCAAGTGGGCATTAAAGAGCTTGGCAAATGAGGTTGACGGATTGTTGTTTTCACCCTTCATTTTTTTGGTTTTGTTTGCCTTGAAAATCAGGAAGCTTTGTCTCCGAGAGAGATTCAGATACCTCTTTAAATTTAAAGAGACCCAAAAGCTCTTGTTCTCAAGAAAAGTGATTCTTCTGTCACTCCACAACAGTTCTTTTCTTTGAGGACAAGAGATGCCAACACTGCACAAGCAAGAGAAAAGAACTTGGGAGGAATCAAAATTTGGACACAACAAACCAGACGCTGAGATTATATACCATATAACTGTGTAATGATCAGAGAAGGAAGTAAAAAATAATACTGTACCAGAGCTGTCGATGAAAAACTATTGTAATGATCGAAAATTAAGCCATCAAAAACTATAGTAGTAAAACGAAGCCCATTCGATGATTCTTATAAAAGAGAGAATGAAATCAAGCAAGTTTGAAGCACAAACCATTGATCTATGATCAACGTTAACATGGAATATGAAAAGATGCAAAAGGGCAAGGACGGAAAAACTGGGAAGCTCAGGTCAGAAACAGCAGATGGGAAATTGTGAAGGGATTGAATTTATGTCTGAATGGGTGATGGCTGCAAGCCAGTTGCTGCCTTTCTAGACCACAGGAAGCTAATATCTTCCATATACAAGTAGTCAAAACGCCCTTTTTCACTCCAACTTTTGCTTTAATTAATTTAACACGTTTGATCCTTAATTAAGCATTAATAAAAACAGTTTCTAGCATGCGGCTTCAAGCATCAAGGACCTTAAAGAGCCTAAGTATTTTGAACTTGGACTTTGAAAGTCCCCCTCAGCATTAGCCGCCAATCAATAATTTTTCCAAACAAAGGAAGGTGGTTTGCGTGTTGGGCTTGCTCAACCCAGGGCAAACGACAAGTGCATGGGGCTGTCTGCCTCAGGAATTCCCTTGTCATACACGTTTTTTCGGTTTAGGGAGAAGCGTGAGAGACGCAAACACGTGTCACATTTAGGCTGCATGAAGCAGTGATGTTAGGAATTGGTCTACACGTCGATATTCTTGGAAGGTTCTTTTGGGACCAATGATTCTTACAAATCAGAAAATTCCGATAATTTCGCTGAAACTAACCCCCAAAGAATATTCATTTCCAACCGTTGGTCGTGATGTTACTAATACTTAATTATTTGACCATTTAGTTTCGTTAATTCCTTGATTACCTAACTGTACGTACCAAGTCACATCATCACCGTCCTACGTTAGACTTAATTTTCAGTTATGATCAATGTTGTTAATTAATTAAGATAGGCAAAAGAATGATGGAAAAGATGATAGAATGGAAGGACTCTTCACATCTACCAGTGTTGATACAAGAAGTTATTGATATTGATAGAGATATGTTTATAAGAAATGAAGGGTAATTTGAATTTGATTATGAGATTATCCTATCTCATGGTAGATGAGTATTTTTTTTTTTCTTATTATAGGTTTGTCCCTCTGGATTTACTATGATAAAGTTTTTAACGAGGCTCAAATTCATGGGGTGAGTAACAAATGGGTTGGGATGTCTGTTTTTCTGGTTGAATGCTTTTATAATCTCTTTGTGTTTTGTCAATTGATATTAATGAAATGATTTTTCAGTCCAAAAAAAAAAAATTAAGCATAGGCAAAGTGACTTGGAATTTCTTATCATGTTTACCATGAACCTAAATTTATTAGGACTTGTAATTCAACATTATATTTTAATAAACCTGTTTTTCTCTTAGAAAAGAAATGGGAATAACCAAATTTGAGAGGAAAAGAAAGGGGAAAGATAAGACTATCACAATTATAATAAGTATACAAATAGTTTTTAAGAAAAAGAAATGGAGAACAGGAAAATTGAGAGGAAAGAAAACTATATTATTTCCTGTAATTGTTTACATGGAAAAATATTAAAAAATTTAAATTATTTAAAAAAATTTAAATCAATTTTTAATTTTTTATTGTATTTAATCAAATTCTTGTAAAAAAATTTATTTTAAATCAAATAAGCCTTTCTAATTAATATTTGACTAATTGTCGTTAGTTAAAACGTCACTTCTCATTTTATACCACGTGATGTTGACATGTCATAGAGATAGTGACATGTTATATAGTATTTTCACCCTCCATGTGAATGCCATGTCAATATCATGTGAATACAAAAATAATAAGTAACATTTTAATTAATGATAGTTAATCAACTATTAATTATAAAGACATATTTGATTCAAATAAATTATTGAGTTTTTAAGGTGTAAGAAAATAAATCCATTGAATTTTGCTTTGCTAACAATTTAAATTAGACTTTGCCTACTAGTTATTAAGTTTATATTTGAAACACTGGCATAATATAGCTTCTATATAATATCAACCCACCAGAATGTGCCATCTCATTAATGACGTAAAATAAAAAATCTTTAAAGACTTAAAATTAAATATTAAAAAGTTTATAATAATTAAATAAATAAAGAATAAAATTTTTTCACTTTTTTTGTGTCTTCCAACAAAAAACCCAAAATCCCTTGCAAAATTCTTCAATCTCTCTCCGAATTTTAAAAGATTATGAAAAGAATTTAAAAATTGCTCTTAAAGTTGTACAATTTAGTAAAATTTAATTGTAACGGAAGAAGATGATGGAGTTGGAAAGAGAGAAAAAAAGAAGGTTGAGAGAGACAAAAAAGTGAAAGTATTTTATTTTTTGTTTAATTAATTATTATAAATTTTTTAACATCTAATTTTAAATCTTTAAGCATTTTTTATTTTACCGCAAACCATACATTTTAGTGAACTGCATCAAATATAAATCCTTAGTTATTACCTCTAAGTTTGGATATACACATTAAACTTTTAAAGGTTATTATTAAAAAAGGCACCAAAAATTTGTGAAAGTCTTGCTTTTGCCCCATTCAACTAAAAACAAAAACATAAATACAGAAAAATTGATGAGGGAATTTAAAATGAATTTGAGAAGGAAATAAAATTAAACTATTCGTAAAATATTGGATTTATTATGTGAGTTTAACTACCAGCTAAATAGCTTGATTAATGTATCCATTAAGGTTTTGTATCAAATCAATATTCTTATTGTTATTACAATCAATTGGGGGTTTACACCGTTGAGATAAAGTTCTACCAATACTGGCAAATCTAATCTTGATTATGTCATCTTAACCTTTTTGATCTGTCTGAATTACTTTAATAATAATAATAATCTTAGTTGTAACAAAGCTCTGATTACAGCATAGTACTGTGACTTTCATCTTTCATTTAAAAATTTTCAACTTCCATCCATCCTTACGTTGATTATAAACAATTTAAAATACAACAAATGACATAGTGATGATGTGTGTGCCAAGTGACAGGGGACAGCCAAGTCAACACCACAAGTTTAATTCTTACTATATATAAAATATTTCTCTTTTAATTTTTATAAATTTAGAGGGGTCAACCCCACTCGAACAAATGGGGCTCCATTGAGTTGGTCCCATTTATGGATGCTACAGGGAGCAATATAGATAACATGAAAGAGAGGTATCAAGGTGATGAAAAAAATTGCATGCTGTCCCTTGTAATGGAGCCAAAGCATTACATTTGGTGACAAAGGCGCAAACTTTGTATGTTTTCTGGTAACTAACACTCAAACAGTTTAAGCATAATTATCCTCAACATCACAACAAATTGTAGTTGACTGGGGTCTAGGCTGGACAAATATCACTGATGACCAAATCCAAGCAATGCTGGAGCTATCCTAAGCAGTGGCTCCAGAGTGCTGGGATGAAACTTCCGGGCAAAAAGAAAGCAGATTGAGCTCCTCTCACCGTTATAAGTACAGTTAAATCCTTGCCTGACTTGATTCAGTAATGCTACTGATACATCTTTTCTCAAATATTTTGTGGGGTGTGGGCCACCTCTAGACCAATCAACCCAAGTAATGCTCCTGTTGGAATTGAGCCCCGGGCAAATTAAGTTCACGAGAGTTGGAAGGTAATGTTCATCCATGTAACACGGGGGGCGACAATGGTCTCTAAAGACAGGATAGTATTTGTCATCAGAGACTATCTCAGCGGCAAGCATTCGATTAACCTCGAACCATTGCGAGCCTTTGCGCCAATCTGCCAATGACACAGTCGGCCACATCTGCTTATTGTAACGGCCACGCCCAGTGTGCGTTGGATCATCAAATGAACCAAGGAAGCTGCGGCTGGAGTTGATAAGGTAGTTGTAAACTGTGGTGAAGTTGAATAGCGGAATGCATGCCTCTGAGAGTAGCACAAATCTCTCATTGGCTAAGTCGAGCAAGGCATTGGCTAACAGGCGCCTCTCAGCATCGACCATTGTCGCCCTTCCCCATTGCACAGGCTGCAAATCGAAAGAGGGATTGAAATTTGCATATGAAATGATGTTCCAATTTAATACCTACGTACCATTGATCATTGTATGTTTATATTTCTAACCTTGCTTGGTATCCTGCGCTCGTAAAAGACGGAGGTTACTAGTGGCTTATCAATGAAGTCCGGAGATGTATGGAAGTAAATTGAGTAGAGGCCCTTATGTCCCATGAAGAACTTCTCCCAGAGTGGAGCCAAAGGTAGTGTTCCTCTGCTTAAGAACATGAATGCCACCTTTGGCGTTCGGTTGTGAGGATATTCCACAACATTTGGTACTGTCGAGGCACGCCACATTAGCTCCTCATCAGTCATAGAATGCCAGGCGTCCTCTGAAGAGTTGAAGGGCTGCTGTAGGGAGGAGGATGAAGAGAGAGCAAAGTTGTATAGAACGTCGGAATTGGGAGACCAGGGTGATGGCGGAGAAAATCCGTTGAGTCGAGGGATGTTAGAGTCCTTTGAGATTAAGAACTTCCAAGCATGGTAATTGATGAACGTCCCAAGAACGACCACGAAAGAAGCCATTGACAAGAAAAACAATATAGTTATTGTAGTGTTACGTTTCCCTTCTCTAAATCTTTTTCTAATGTGAGAGGAGACTTCCTTCTCAAAACAAGCCATTTCACACTGCTTCATTCTCTCTCTCTCTCTGGGTTATGAGGATCAAAATCATTGCATGCAAATTAAGCTTGAGAAGGTGTTTTAAGGCAATGAATTAACTTAGGCAGTATTCCCCTGGAGTGTTTTAGGTAGGGCCTAAAACGTTCTGCATCAAGCAAGGTACACATGGAAGGTGACAGAAGAATCTAAAACCCCATTTAAAAGCTATACCTTATTAGAAGGATAAAGCAGAGAGAGAACGAGGGAAATGTTAGGTTTACAGCTATTTCTTAAAAGATGGATAAAGGGAAGGTATTACTGTTTCTGGCAATGGGGCGTTACCAGGTAAAAATGATGGACACGGCATGAATTCACCAGCTGGTTCATATTGCTCGCACACCACTGAAAACCACGAATCTCATGTGTTGGATGACAGAAAATGCCGGCAGATTACAAGAACAAAAGTGGTTTAACTTGCTCTGGTCATCAAACAAAACCGAACTGTGCTGCAGTTGAGCAAAAATTATGGTTTCTTGGCTGCACTCTTGTAAGAATTTTGGTGATGATCATGCTCTTGAATCACTTCTCTTCTTTGGCTTTGCCATCAATAACTCAAAAATTATGCTTTATTGAATTATAGTTCACCAAATTTGGGAACAAATTGCACCTGGAGTGATTTCCTTGACACTATGCCATGACAATCCCATATTGCATTTTTAAGGTCGTAAATTGAACTGATTTTGAGTCACAGCTACTCGGCTATGCCTGGATCAAAGCCTGTTTAAGGACTAGGGTGGTGCAAGATAAGGCTCTCGATCATCGAGCAAGCAATCAAACTCGGCATTTTCTACAACTATCATACTTTTGATCATGCTGAAACAATCAACTTCATTTGGTTTCCTAAGAAATAGAATGAAAGATATTTTCTTCCTCTTGTCATGTATTCTTCACATGGTGATATATGATGTCATAAGCATCAATTAACTTATCATATCAACATCACAATATAATATATCAATATCTACCACAGATTCTTGCTCCAACAACCCATTTTAGCGATTCCTTTCCATGCTAGAAAGTATAAAAATAATACTTATTCTTGAATTATCACTAGATGAATGCCTTAAGCGATGGCAGAGCCTGTCACGAGCTCCAAGCATGCTTCACACACCTTTACCTCTCTTATTCAGATCTAAGCATGCTTTTACCTGATTAAATATACAGCAATGCCAGCCACTGTCCCAGCAATAAGAAATCTAGAAATCTTCAGCTTCAGACACTTAAACATAAACCTGCTACTAAGATATGCACATGTCCACCTCAGAAAGAAAGGCACCCAAGTTTTATGGAACTTCTGAACAGAAAATTCCTACATGAATCAATTGAGCACACATGGATGATAATGAATGTTTTTATCGTAGCCAAATTAAAAGAAATGCGAGCATGGCTTAATCCCACTAGAAAATAATTAAATATCACAAAGCGAATTTCTATTCTCAGATAATGGAACTGGTTCAGATCTGACATGATAATTGCATGTAAACTGCACTTTTTAGGACCTGTTTGCTTATATAAATCAGAGAAGCTGCATGTAAAAAGGAAACGGTCCAACAGAGAAGGTAGGTGGGTGGTCCACAATTATAAGCTTTCCTCATTTTCACTCAAAAGCACCCACCAAGCTCTCAAATGTAACCAAACTGTCAATGAAATTTTCCACAGAGAAGCCCTGCATATTCTCACAGTAAAGGTTGCAGTTTGTCTCAATAATGTAAAGTCACTAAAATGCTTATCCTAGCAATTTTAGATCTGAAAGAAACACCCAATTATGACTACTACAAGGCATATGCAATTTCAAAATTGTAGAAGAAACAAATGACAGCTTCCACTATAATGATATTGTTTCTACACAAAAAAAAAAAACCATATGAAGCTACATAATCTGCGTGATGGTCAATACATAGCTATGTTGATAACGAACTAAAATTATAACTATCAAAGGTAAAATGATGGAAAGAACATAGTGAGTGATCATGATATACAGCTCTCTACTCTTGCTTGAAAAACATAGAGAACATACAAGCAAATATGCACTACAAAATCGGTATTAGTTACAGCTTTAATTTCCAAGATATAAAAATTGTAAAAGTAATTGATGAGGAGATACAGAGTAAAGGTAACAGCTATTTTCTCTCAATAATACTCTGATGACTTTCAAATTCTAGTTTTAAATCCAAATGTTAGTGTCATACTATCATGAACATGCATGCATATGCACACATAAGGGTCCATTAAGATATACACTATTTATGCATACGTGTGATTTTTGTGGTTTTTTTTTTTAATTGTTTGGATTCGGGGGGGAAGGGGGGGGGGGGGGGGGGGGTAAGAAAGCTACTAAATCAACACATGCTAATATACATGGATGTAAGTGACTATTGGCTGTCTTCTAGTGCTAATAAAGCAGACATACCTAATGCATAATTTCATGTAGTAATAAAGCAGGCAGGCAGGCTAGCATTAATAGGTTATACCAAGCTGTAAACTTATGCATAATTTCATTTAGGGGTATTTTAACATTTTGAGCTTGTCCTAGAGGAAATTTAAAAATTTTATGCATTTTCTTTGTTTGAATATTTTCTATTTTAGTTAAATGTGCTAAACCTAATTCAAATATGATTGTCTTAAAGCATTCTTTAATGTAATTTTAGTCACCTAGATTTCATGTGCCCTTCAAAGAATTCATTGGGGTGGCTATTTGTTATTGTAATCTAAAAGATCAGACCATAAAGAGGCCTCAAACCCTAGTTTACACCTTGGAAAACCCTTTTTAACTGTTTCCAAAAGCCATCCATTAGCTTTCCTCTTCCCAAAACAGCATCATGCATCAACCATTTCTAGGAGGTCTTGCATCAGCTAGACATGAAATATATGAGCTAATTAACAGGGGCAAATAATCATTTCAAAGCATGCTTTATAATATTTTCAACTATTTGCTCTTGGTGTCAAGATTCCAGAAAACACCATTGTGAAAGTAGCAATTTCAGATGGAACCTCTGAAAAACAATGACATGTCCACCAGTAATTCAGCAGAAAGCATTCTGGAGAGTCATGTATTACTTAAGACCTCCATCAAGCTATGTCTAAAATGTATAATTGATTTAACATTTTTCTAATCCATATGAACCCAATTCAGTTATGTGATTTGATTTTATACAACATTAATAACCAAAGAAAATTAAAAAAAAAAAGGAACAAAGAAACTTTATGCCTACATGCCATATATGAGGAAAAAGAGGACTACCAACTGAGATGGTGCAGTTGTATGAAAATATGCATTGAATATAAGCCTGGGAAAAAAATTTTATCCTAAAACAGGGCAATGTTTACCTTCGGTAACTTCTTTTGCTGGGCCAGATGATCCACATGTAGCCTGACATTTGATGCAGCAGCAATCCAAAAACTGCGGTCAACCCCGGAATACACATTAGCAACTATGTCAAACAGTGTTTCTGCTCCATTTTCTATGGCTTTCAAAATGTGAGCCTCTCTACTTCTGCGGTTCCTGGAAAGAATGAATTTCTCATTCAGAAAATAATTCTCTGTTGTTTGTAGCAGTTTCATTATGCAAGAAATTCAAATTGGCCAATATATAATTATTGGCCTCATATATATATGGTCGAACAACAAAAGAAAGGAGCTTAAAACAAATTAATTTTCAGCCATGTTTTCAGCATTGAATAACTTTGTCTAAACTACCTATGATGATATCACCAAGACAAAAAGAAAAACTGGAAAAGACAATTCAGACATGAGAAGTGCTAATTGTCAATAGTTTAATATTGGGCTGAATTCCTATGACGCAAATTTCTAGATTCCCAGGATGGATTTCCAAATAATTTAGATAAAGCTGTAAGATTGTTTCATACTTAAGATATCCACAAAGCAAGTTCTTTGGCCACAAGTTGATTCTCCCATGCATCGAGATCAAAGCATGTGGTGAAAGCTCCATAAATTTGTAAGTTGTTTGGAAGTATTCCTGCATAAAGTGAAGAAACTTCATTGGGAAACAGTGTATACAAATAGGCTGAAGTAATAGCACAAGATAAAAAATTATTATCTGCCTATCAAAAAAAAATTATTATCCGACAATTTATTTCATTCTCTTTTCCTTACTTTTTGAGTTATGACTTTTAGTTTAAGGAACTTTGTAGGTTACGTCAGTTGAAAGTGCTACTTTAACAAAAAAAAAAAATTTGAAATCTGTATCATGCATAATGTGTTTCTAATTAAAACCCAACTCATTTTTGAAAAAGATCATTACAAACGATAATTTCTGCAAGAAGCAATAGATGCCAACAATCAACTTTATTACTATATGAATTGAGAAAATAAATTCCCAGCAACTATTGCATTCTCAATGTACCTCCATAACATTTAACTACAAATCCAATTAAAGAAGAACTAACGTTAGCTAGAGTTTAGTAAAATGAAATCAAACAAAAATCTGATATCAATAGAAAACACTGAAAATAAAAATACTAATCTTATTAGTATTCTGCCATTGAAATACTAGACAAGAAAGAAAAAGTATTAGGGCTTTTACATGCACTTACAGTCATGTTCCCACCAGATGTAATGTCCAATGCAGCACTTCCTTGACTGTACCAAATCCATACATGTATTAACAAGGGAGTTCCATGACGAAAATAGAAATTAAGAGCTTAAAAGGCTATGACCATTTATTTAGCTTCAGAATCAAGTCATTTTAGATGGGTTCAGCTTCCAAATATATTCACACAAACTTCTGCAACCCATTGTAGAAGAGCAATATGATTGTAATGAGCCATACATTTTCATATACTAAAAGCCACTGAAAGCTTCAGACCAGTCTCAAAAGATAGCTAACAAATTATCTAGGATTCATTGGACGTACACAAGTAACACACCCAACAGCATAGAGTTGCCATCCAGCCTGATGGAATTGCTCTGTTCATTAACCAAGATTAAATTTCCGATAAATCGAAAGAAAAAGTAATAGTCATTTATGAAAAAATTAAAGTCCTTAAAGGCCTTCTCTGCAACTGTTTCCTACCAGTATTTACCCCCTCTCTTCCCATTTCGTGAAGTGATGAAAATTGAAATTCTTAATATTCAGTTTGGTCACTCACTGTGGAGCCACTTAATAGAAAGTTTATTAAGTTAAATAAGTATCGGAAGAATTAAGTAACTAAGGGCCTACTTATTCGCGAATGTAGAATTTTTTTCTCTTAAGATGGCTCTAACAGACCACCTTTTTGCAAAACGTTGTCAACATCTACTACAGCATATATCATCCACACTTCAATAGCCACTAAATAAGGTCTTTCTATCTGTTTCTTTTGTTGGTTTTTTTTTCTTTAGCATTTTCATGTGCTTTATGGTGTTTATACAACAATATTAATAATCTCATAATTCAATCCTCATTGCAACACCCCGATGGTTAGAACTTCAGGACTTTCAACTTGAAGGCCTTAGGTTCAAACTTTAGCTAGGGAGTGGAGTCTATGGAATGGGAAAAGGTGTAGGCATATAGCCTAAGGGCCCAATGAGCCCCCTCATGTACAAAAATAAAATTCTCACAAGTAAAACTTCCAACTATATATAATTTTGATAGAACAATGAGATATGCTTTTAAATTTCTTTTGATTAATCAATTTGATTCATTGAATTAAATATAGGAATGGATAGTATTCAAAATAAGAAGTTTTCTTAAAGTATTTTTTCTGTCTCTAGTTTTTATAGTAAAGAAAAATATATTAACCAAGAGAAAGCAATAATCCCGAAACCATTTTAAGGTTTGATTCAAAACAAATTAATCTAGGATTGTATATGATATAATAGTGTAGGATATGATAACTATAAGGTTAAAAATATAAATTATATAAATTTTAGAATTCAGCATTTGGTATTAATAAACAGTTTAATTATATTTAGCTTTTAAATTTCAAGAGTGTACCAAACAGTTGTTACAGCACATATTTAACATTCAAAACTTATTTTTCAATGTTGAGTTTCAATTTTATCAAAAAAATACCTCAATTTTATCAACAATAACATCTACCTTTTTTTCCACAAAGTAAACATATCCAAACACTCACCTCACTAATGTGCTTATCCAAACACAAACAGTAGAATTATGTAAATCTTACTCTTCATGCAGAAAGCACCAAAATAGCATTTTTTTAGCTTCCCTTATTTGTAGAATGCTATTACACAACAATTTTAAAAAAAATCTTACCCCACACAATGATCACCCACAATTAATGAGTTAGTACTAACATCAAGCAGCGCCACGTGGCCATCTGTATGTCCCTGAATTAAGAAGAATGCTTTTCTCAGATCCAGATAAAAGAGCAGGTTGCATATCCAAATTTCATATAAAAGATAGAACACAAGAGTGATCACAAACCCCTAAAACAAGAAGGGCTTCAGAAATGTTCATTACATTTTTAGGTGAACATTTAGTCATTTGGCGATGGGGACATATCCACAGACACTAGCAAATTAATGCACCTATAATCAAGAATGCTAATTATATTCTTTTGCAAATACCATATTAATTAATATTCACCTCTACAATCTCGAAATAGTCAACAAGAAACTGCAACTCAGCCATGCTAATTCTCATGAGAGAAACCTCCGTAACATAGTATTGACCAAACAAGCTTATTATTCTAAGTTCTAACCATAGACTCCACTCAACATAAGGAGATCAATGACATTGTGATGCAGGCGCATATGAAAATTTATTTAGTATTTTAGTTAGTTTAGGATTTTATTTTATTTATTTAATTTGAGATTCTTTTTCCTATCTTTATTAGAATTTTAGTACTTTAAGTCTTTATTTAGGATTAGAATTACTATTTGATTNCAGCCATGCTAATTCTCATGAGAGAAACCTCCGTAACATAGTATTGACCAAACAAGCTTATTATTCTAAGTTCTAACCATAGACTCCACTCAACATAAGGAGATCAATGACATTGTGATGCAGGCGCATATGAAAATTTATTTAGTATTTTAGTTAATTTAGGATTTTATTTTATTTATTTAGTTTGAGATTCTTTTTTCCTATCTTTATTAGAATTTTAGTACTTTAAGTCTTTATTTAGGATTAGAATTACTATTTGATTAGGATTTATCTTAACTATTATAAATAAGTATCTTAGGTAGAAGATTATTATTATCATCTTTTGTTATTTTGAATATTTATTCAAGAGGTTTCTTTGAAAACCCAATTATCTTTTTATTGTTCCAACACAATCAACCCTATTCTAGCCCTAATTGTTGAGTTCTAATTGCCCTAAACCTTTCGGCTACATCAAGTGGTATCAGAGCAAACGATCTTACTATCCTATAAGGATTTGAGTTAGGAGATTATGGTTGGTCGAGCTAGAGGTCGAGGTAGAGGCAATCAGCCCCAACAAGCTGAGTTGGCAGAGATGCGGAGAATGATTGATGACTTGACCCGGGCTGTGCAAGCCTTGCAGCGTCAGGAACCAGTGGAAGCCCGAATGGAGAATCCGGAAGGTGACCACAACCCCCTTGAGATTCACGATCTCGAGGATGATGACGAATTTGAGAACGAGAACCCCTTTCATGAAGATGGACCCGCAAATCAAGCGGCAAGAGTTGGATTGGAAGGCCGGTTATTACATGCTCTTGATTTAAACGGTGGAAGAATCAGGATTGAAGTAACTGATTTTCATGAAAAATTTCATGCGGAAGAATATTTGGATTGGGAAGCTAGTTTAGAAAATTACTTTGAATGGAAACCCATGGCAGAAAATCGGAAAGTGTTATTTGTAAAGTTGAAATTAAAGGGTACTGCACTTCAATGGTGGAAGAGAGTTGAAGAGCAACGTGCATGACAAGGTTAGCTTAAAATCAGCACTTGGGAGCACATGAAAAGCAAATTACGAAAGTAATTTTTACCTGCTGATTATACTATGGAATTATATGAAAAGTTTCATTGTTTGAAGCAAAATAACATGACCGTTGAGGAGTATACATCGAAATTCAATAACTTATCAATTCGGGTTAGATTAGCTGAGAGTAACGAACAAATTACTTCTCGTTATCTTGCTGGTTTAAATCATTCTATTAGAGACGAGATGGGAGTAGTTCATTTATATAACATTGAAGATGCTCGTCAATATGCTCTATCAGCAGAAAAACGGGTTTTACGCTATGGTGCTAGAAAGCCCTTATATGGCACCCATTGGCAAAATAATTCTGAAGCAAAACGAGATTATCCAACATCCCAACAAAATTATCGAGGGGCTGCCACAATCAATAAAACTAATAGAGGTACAACCAATGTTGAAAAGAATGATAAAGGCTAGGGTCTAATGCCTTATGGAGGACAAAACAGTTCTAGTTCTTCTACAAATAAAGGAGGCAGCAATTCCCACATTTGATGTTTTACTTGTAGGGAAAAGGGGCACACTTCTTTTGCTTGCCCACAACGAAGGGTGAACTTAGCAGAATTAGGGGAAGAGTTAGAACCTGTTTATGATGAGTATGAGGAGGAGGTAGAGGAAATCGATGTTTATCTTGCACAAGGTGAGTCATTAGTGGTACGAAGAGTAATGACAACAACAGTAAATGAGGAAGCAGAAGATTGGAAGAGGCGAAATATTTTTCGCACACGAGTTGTTTGTGAAGGCAAAGTGTGTGATCTTGTCATTGATGGAGGAAGTATGAAAAATATTATTTCAAAAGAGGTGATAGACAAATTGAAGCTTCCTATAAGTAAACATCCTCATCCTTACAAGATTTGGTGGTTAAAGAAATGACGTGAGGGACTGGTAACTACTTAATGTTTGGTGAAATTTACTATGGGAGATAACTTGGATGATGAGGCCCTATGTGATGTTGTGCCAATGGATGTTGGTCATATTCTTGTGGGTAGACCTTGGTTGTATGATCATGATATGGTTCATAAGACGAAGCCAAATACCTATTCTTTCTACAAGGATAACAAGAGGTACACTTTATATCCTCTTAAAGAAGAGACTAAGAAATCAGCAAACAGCAAGATCAGCAAGATCACTGGGTATTTATCTGCTGAAAATTTTGAAGCTGAAGGTAGTGAGATGGGTATTATGTATGCTTTGGTAACTAAGCATTTAAAAAGTGATCAGATGGGTAAATCTCCTCAATATCCAACAGAAATTCAGCAGTTATTGGAGTTTGGAGAATTGTTCAATGAGGATTTGCCGAAAAGTCTACCACCTTTACGAAGCATCCAACATGCAATTGATTTGGTACCAGGAGCAGCATTACCAAATCTGCCAGCATATAGAATGCCACCTATGCAGCGAGCTGAGGTACAAAGACAAGTTGAGGAGTTGTTGGAGAAAGGTCTAGTGCGTGAAAGTAAAAGTCCTTGTGCTTGCCCAGCTTTGTTAGCTCCTAAGAAAGATGGTTCATGAGAT
>NC_030851.1:25211276-25231252 GCF_000208745.1 Theobroma cacao
CTGATGCAGGCGCATATGAAAATTTATTTAGTATTTTAGTTAGTTTAGGATTTTATTTTATTTATTTAGTTTGATATTCTTTTTCCTATCTTTATTAGAATTTTAGTACTTTAAGTCTTTATTTAGGATTAGAATTACTATTTGATTAGGATTTATCTTAACAATTATAAATAAGTATCTTAGGTAGAAGATTATTATTATCATCTTTTATTATTTTGAATATTTATTCAAGAGGTTTTTTTGAAAACCCAATTATCTTTTTATTTTTCCAACACAATCAACCCTATTCTAGCCCTAATTGTTGAGTACTAATTGCTCTAAACCTTTCGGCTACATCACATTGTTCTTATATTTCATTCAAATTTTGACTCAAACAACATGGGATAAGTATGACAACTCCAAATTTTAACGTAGTTTTCAAGAAAATTACTATGGAAACAACATTCAAAATACAGTTTTCTTTTTCTATCTTGTTGTCATTGTGATATAACTTCTTTTATATGTTCAGAGAGTAGTTAGTATGTTGCTTTTGCTTTGCTATAGCACTTGGACATGTGTTGTGGTAGGATCAATCAACACTATAGTGTCAGAAGTGCAACCAAGCCATTTGATAAAAAATAAAATAAAATAATTAAAAAAAATGAACAAATTTGAAGAAGATCAAAGTGAAATGAGAAATACCGGAGAGAAAATTACGGTCAATCTTTGACCACCAACCCAAATGTCTTCGTCTCCAGAAACCGAGGTATAGCCAAGAGACCAGTCGCCTGTCATTGTATAAGCACAACTAAACCATGATTTGATGGGGAATCATGATGTAGGTCAAGATTATGATTAAAATCATTATATGGAGAACAAATTCTTTAAATAGCATGTATACTCGTTATAATTATTCCATGAACCATCAGCTTGGATGTGGTATTTACCTTTTGACATGCCTCCCACATTAAAGAAAGAAAACCATGTTCAATGACCTTTTGTTTTCTATAATAGTTAGGGGAAAGTGGATTCAGACTTAGGATCTCCTTTTTGAAGTAGTGCGGTTACCAATTAGGTTATCGAAACAAAATGACAAAATGATAAGAACTCAAAGATAAACACAATTTTCATTCTGAACAATCTTACTTTTTCCAATGCGACGCATGGTATTTTCATGTGCTAGCAGTGTTGCATCAGGATTGCATTTTTGGATAATAGAAAGACCTGAAATAAACATAGAACAGTATATCCAGTAAAGAGCTTCTCCATGACAGAAAAGCCAGTAGACCTATATCATGTATCGCAAAAAGAACTTCAAGTTCTAGATATACAACTGGAGAGCATGTTATTTTGCAAGAAATAATCTTATTTTAAAAGGAAACGTCAATAAATAACCTCAATTGATTATATAACATTTGTAAATACCATTGAACTTTGATATGGTACAGCGTACATATCATTGCATTAAGAGTAAGAGGCACCTATAATCAATAAAATAGCAGAGGTAACAACTTCATTTTCCTCATCATAGAAATAATTCATTAACCTTGTAGTCATCTCTGAGAAAATATTTAAAGTTTATGTACTTCAGAGAACAGATGCTTCGTTCTGTGAAAAAGCACAAATAATGCATCTTGTTCATTCACATCATTCCTCAATCCTATTAAGTGGATAAAGCTATTAAAGACTAACAAGCAAACTTTTATCAATTTGAAGCCCATGTGTGGGTCAAATGGTGAAACATATAGTGTGAAATTGATGACAAGAACATGAACAAAGAATTTAAGGAATACCAGTATCCACTTCATATTTTCTTTTATTAATGGTAAATATTTTCCTTTCTTTTATAATTCATATAAGTGACTTGCAACAAACCAAAGCTGAATAAATCAAGTAATTAGAAAGATGGAGAATGCTTAATAATGCAAAAATTGCAAAGTATCAGTTTGAAGTATTTTCTGAAAGCTCACCTTCAACATGATCACAGTGGTGATGAGTAACAAGCACAATTAACTTTTTGGGCAAGCAGGTGACAATTTTCTTGAGCTGGTCAAGCAAAGCAATAATGTTAACATAAGTTTAGTTATAAGTAAAACATGTCAAAATGACAACTATGAATATCTAAGCCTACCTCTGTTGTTGGACTAACACTACAGCCATTGAATAAGGCAGATAGAGGTCAACTGTACTAAATGCGCACATAGCTAGATGACAATTAAACACAAAAGCATATTTATTAAGGTGTAAATACAAGTTAACCATTTTCTATTCGCATGGACTAGCTACTAAGCCAAACAGAAATTTACAGCCTGAGAAGGCTATTTTCCTTTCTCTTTATACTCAAGTATCTACCATCTAATTTGTTTTGATAAAAGAGAAAAATGGAATTTGTCTAGAAATATTCCAATCCTATCTGAAAAAGCTATGTCTCCAATTATGCAAAGAACAAATTTTCCCCTCATGTGATCAAACTAGGAAAATGAACATTATTTAATCACACTAGAGTTGCTACAGGAAAATAACTTCCATTTTAAACTGAAAGAGCAGTTTGAATGACATCTCATAAATTTCAAAGAAACTACAAGCATGCTTAGAACCTTTTGCTTTTGTTGAGAGATAATTTAGAAAATTTAGCTAAGAAGCCTGTTCAAATTTTCATAAATGACATCCATGAATAATTCATGGAAAAGGATGCCTTTTCATTTTTGAAGGAAGTGAGGGGTTAACTTGGACAATATACTTCAAAGATTAACCAATGACATAGCAAATGGTAGCTCAGATTGAAAATAGTTTTTCTTACAAAATGGGGCAAGACCAAAGGTAACAAACAGGTATTTCATACCTCTTCATGGTACTCATGTCGGCATCCTGGATCCACTATTAATGCATCTCCATAAGCAACAAAGCTATAATCTCCAGAGGTATCTGAAACATTTTCAGGTGCAAATATGACCAAGTTTGTTGTATGGAAGGGCTTTGCAGTCCTGCTTTGCATTGGTACAAGTATGACACCAGGAGGATACTCCTGAAAATAAGAATAAATCTCAGTTCATAACAACATCTTAAGGTTAAATTCTGAATTCAAATAATCACTGAATTTAAAAATATCAATCCTTTTTTCCTCAGTAACATAAGATAGACAATCTTGAGCCAAGTCTATGAACACATATATACTTATGGAGACTTAATGTAAGCTGTCATAACAAATGAGGGTGACAGCCTTTACATTCATAAAGAAATCCTTCCATTAAAATTCAGAAAATATTAAGCATACATCTCATATAATTAAGAAATATATTCTCAAAAAGGACAACCCAAAAAGTACACACACAGATGAAAAATATCATATTGCTATTAACTTAGGTATGATTGATGTACATAACAGAGAATAGATAACTCCATAGTCCTACACTTTTACTTACAGTTCTATGCCAGCACACTAGTGGTTAAACATCAACTTCATATGCTTCATATTTGTAGCTTTTAAGTATATATTTTAAATTGATAACTGCGAAAATAAGTGCACTAAAAGGCAATCTGGTAGAGTAAACTTCCAGAAAAATTCTTGTAAGCAACCAGGTATCAAAGGCTACATAAATCTGCATCCTAGAAGTAACACTTAAAAGAAAAAAAGTATTTGTCAAGTGAATCTTCATTATGTTAGAAGTAGGCACTACACTTCTCATATTCATTTTTTCACTTTGAAAGAGTGAGAAGAACATATGGATCATCTATGCCAGAAACTTGCCTTGCTGGAGCAAACTTTATCAAAGTATGAAAAGAAAGATATGGATTTTTAATATTGGGGAATTAAGAATCAATCTAATGCCCCTAGAAGTTATAATTTCATAAAATTAGGTCATAAACACCCTCAAATTATTCATGTCTAGACTACTTACGAGCTTATAACTTAATGCAGCATGAATTGATAGATCACAATCACTTAAAAGACAGATAACCTGATAACGCAAGGCGGGTGGTAATTTCCGTGCCACAGAACGTAATGAGTCATTTATAAGACCAACAACTACCAAAGGCCCTAGACGATCATTACATGGTTTCACCTCCAGAAGCAAACTAAGACAGCTTTCAGTAGACATCCACTTACATAGCCCTGAACAAGTAATGGAATATTTCTAACAATCAGTTGCTTGTGCTTTATAAAAGACAGCATATCCTGGTGACAGAATAAAAAAAACAAAACCAATGGATGTCAGCAATAATATTTCAATCAACTTCTGGGTAACCATGGAAAATAAAACCTTCCCTCTTTTGGTGTCCCCTAAATTGATCAAGTTTACAGCTTTAACAAACTCCCTACTTATAATGCATTAGAAAGACAGCTAAAAACCAAAACAATAATTTTATAACTGCATCTGAACCCCCTTTGTAGGTCAGTCTAATCTAAGAATTCAAAATCTTAACTTTATGTTTTCAGCAAACTCTTTCTCTTATATGAATTTCTTACAATCAGCATGAAAATTTTACAAGTTACAAACAGTCTATAAAAGATTAAACCAATAATATTAAAGCTTTAAGCACCAGTAATGTAAACAAACCTTGACAACTTTGGTTTCCATCCAACAATTGTCCCATAACAAACACAGTGTTAACTGGAAAACCAGGTCCAAACTCGGCTTCCTCCACATACTTAAACAAACTCCACTCCCCTACATCACTCACCTTAAACCCCACTTGCTCCAACACCTAAAAAAATTAGTTAACCACAATTAGAACATCCAAAATGAAAATATTGATTTCACTAAGAAAAAAAAAAGGGTGAAATTTGGATTCAAAATTACCCGATTAAGACCCAATTCGACATCAAATTTTGTCATATCAATCTTGTCAGAGAAGGATTCTTCGCCTTGTATTAAGATCCCGGGGTGGGATGCGTTTTCTTGGAGGTTGAGAAGCGTGGAAGGTAAGTCCCAGAGATGAGAATCCACATAAGAATCGTACTCGTCTTCGCCGAATTTAGGCGGAGGAGTTTGCTTAAGGAGGAGGAACTGGGAGTCGTTGAATGGGTTTTCGAGGATAACAGCAAGGTTATGAGTAGCCATTTCTCTGGGTCTTGGTTTGGTTGAGAACTGAGAGTTCAAAGTGAGGGGTTGTTAGATGTCAATGGAAGACAAAAGAGGAGAGTAAAGACATAGGTAAAATGGGAGTGAGGGGTGGTTAGAGTTAGTGTTAGGGTCTAGGGGTTAAGATGTGGTCAAGAATTAATGGTAGAATGGGAGTTGGGAGTTGCTCTTTGATCAGTCCGACTGAAACTGAGACAGCCCGGGGTTGGTTGATGGCCGTTGGCTTACCGTTAGGCGAATGGCCGACTGTGGGTCTTTGGCCCAATCCACGAACATACACGCAACTGTCGTACGCCAGAGGCTTTCTAAGCCCACGCCCAAGCCTCCACTTCCACATTGTACCTTAACTCCTCTCTCTACTCTACTCTATTCCTTTATACCAATCACTTCTTACCTTGCACGTAAATGAGTTCATACGTTGATATTTTAAAATAAAATTTTGTATTTTTTATAATCAAAATTGATAAAAAAATTTAATATAAAACATAGTGTAATATAAATGTGATTATTATATCCAATAATCAAACAAATTTAGTTTAATAAAAATAAATTTTGAGATCTATAAATAAATCAAACATCAATCAAAACTAATTGTAAGTTAAAAGAGGAAAATATGCATTGTGTCATAGAGATCCTTTCTCAACTAATAATTGCTTTATATAATTACAAAATTGCATAAATATTCGAAATTAATAATTCTTTTATGTTTCTTTTTTTAATTATTAATTTTTTCAGGTTTACCTGTGAAGTATGACTAAGTTAAAAATTAGTAGAAAGGCAGATGCCAAAGATGTATTTTCTAGTTGATAAATTGATCTGTCTTATATTGATTGTTTTACTCTCTACTCAATCAATAAAGTAGCTTTTTAGTGGTAAAATGTGTTAAAATAATATTTTGCAACAAATAATTTTGTTGTTTATATTGATGATTGAAATGTTTGACTTATGGTCTATACTTAATGATTTTGTTTTTACGAAAGAACGTGGTGTACAATTTTGAATAAAAATAGTTGACTTTCTTCCACACTTAATATTTTCTTATTCATTTTAGTACTCTAACTTTATATGTATCTTTCACATTTGATTTTGTAAAACTTTTCATAAGATAACAACATACATAACTATTACGAAAAAAGAAATATTGTATTCTAAAACAAAGAATCAAGTTAATAATATGATAATTGTAATCCAACAATATCATAATTATATTGCAATTTAACAATATCGCTCTAACATAATTACATTGATTTAGCTTATAATTATATAATTATATTAACACCCGTTTCTCAAATTTAAAGTGATTTGGTAAATGTTAACTTGAGTTTGAAGACTAAGTTTTGAAACTTATTAGTGACTGAACAACAATCCCCGGTGACGTTAGGCCCATGTTTACGTCTAATCAAAAAGCTTCTCATACCTTAGATCTACAAATTGTAGTTGCTTTCATCAAAACGATTGCAATTGGTTTGAAAATTTCAGATTTCTCTATCTTACAATCAAAATTAGCAAAATAGAAAATCAAAATTAAAATCAAGAAGTCAAAATTAGCAAAAGTAATGATCTTATAGAAGTGTAAATGTGGCAGAACACTTTGCAGATTATATGACAAAATACGTGACGGAATATGTGGCAGAACATGTCGTAGAATGATGTCATAAAGCACATGGCAATTAACATGTCAAATAAGTTGTGGTGGCAGAAGACATCAATGCAAGGGCAACTAATGCGTGAGATAGGCGTTGTTGGCACATGGGGTACATGAAACAGGGTTGCCAACGTCTGGTAGTTTTAATATCATGTTACGAAAAGAAAAATCTTGTATTCTAAATTATGTGTTTTACAAAGAGACTAATAAAATATATATACAAAATTCTCAGTGATTTAAAAGAGAATCGAATTAATAATATGGTAATCGTAATCGTATCGTAAAATAACAATATCACTCCAACACGATCAAATTGATTTAGCTTGTAGTACGTACAACTTATCCATACAGACAATGTCTTCTTCATTACAAATGATGTAGTATAAGTTGAACTAGCAAGTGGTTATACTTTCCTTGCATATGTGTCTAAGTTCAATCCTCCTACTGTTACCAAATTTCAATTAATCCCTGAAGTTTCAAGTATTTTCTTTTACTTTGTTGGTAAACATTTAATCTATACAGCAAAATCAAACTTTCAAACAGTTACCTGCCAAGTACACTAGATTCCCTCTGCTAATAATGTATCCAAAGATCAGTATACTTCTATAAAAAATTATCAACTTGAGGAAGTGGCTTTACAAAAACAAACGAAAAGGTGTGGAAATGATGCACCCATTTCCATCTTGTGAACCATGTAAGTTAGTGGCAACTTTCATCTTGGTGGGTTATCCATAATTATTGCTTCCTAAATATTTTATCAATCAAAGTGTGCCAAACATAAGCATGACACACCCATTTTTTTTTTTCTATTTTAATCATGCATACTCATCCACTTCTTATGACCTGCTTTCAAAACGAATTATCCTATGGATATACTCTAGCCAGATTTTAAACTTTACGAGCAGACCTTAAATGTTAAATGTATACCACATATTCATGTAATAAGAGACAAAAGCTTTTTAGATAGAAAAAAAAAAAAAAGAACCCCATTGCATTTGAGAAAGGATAAATTCATTTATTTCACTTTTTCATTTTTATGTATTTCAAAAGGAAAAGTTTGAGAAAAAGAATTTTTTTTTCTATTGAATACTGATATGATATGTTATCTCTTTTCTTTATTCAAATAAATAATTTGGAATAGTTAGGTTGTTCAATCTATCAAACAAGAACTTCGTGATGTGTTATACACAGTAAAAGTACGGATGTTTAAAAATAACGTAAGAGTGAGTATTATCAGTTCAAATCGAAATAATTGATTGAAATAGATTGAATTAGGTTAATTTAGGTTGATTTTTTTTTATCTCAATATTAATCAGTTTAAAGGGACAATTTATTTGACTATTCAATCGATTTACTATGTTTAAAATTTACAATCAAACTGATCATTAATAATATATTTTAAAAAATCATTATATCAAGATGTTATTAATATTTTTAAAATAAATCTCAATACCCCCAAAAAATCCCTTTCTATACNATATCAAGATGTTATTAAATATTTTTAAAATTAAAATACGTCAATACCCCCAAAAAATCCCCTTTCATACTAAAACAAGCAAAAAATATCTAAAGAAACTCCTAAACTATTCTAAAAATTCAAATAAGTTCTTTTTTTTTTTGTATTCAATCAAACCCATAGATTTTAATTTTAAGCCAAATAAGTATTTATATCTTTTTATTTTAAGCCAAATAAGCTTTTATAACTAATTGTTAGCTTAATCAAAATGTTACTTATCATTTTTATGCCACATGTTGCTGATAGATATACTGACATGTCATAATGGATGATGACATGATATGCTTATCTAGCATGATGACATAATTATGTGGTATTTGTCACACTCCAACCTTTCAAAAGAAAACTTTTTACCCTCCACTTCGGTGCCACGTGACCAAAAAATAACAAATAGTATTTTGACTAATAATAATTAATCAATTATTAATTATAAAAGCTTATTTGATTTAAAATAAAAATACAAAACTTGATTAAATGTAATAAAAAATAAATATTTATTTAAATTCTATTGAAATACTTCAAAAGTTTTTTTGAACATTATATAAAAAAACCCTAATCCCCAAATATTTGTGCCCAACAGCTACTTCCTCTATTTCTTCTCGTCTCTTGCAACCGTAGCTAACAACCACAAGCACACCACTGCACTAGCATTTGACTTCCCACCAAGAGGAATACTTTCTTCGATTTGCATTTTGAACTACCTTTGTGGGTTGAATTTATCTTGATTAAAATGCGAAGATGAATAATTTTACTTATCTTTTTCTTGAAATTTATTGTTGAAAAAGTTGCTGAAAATTGTTGAAAAAGTGTTAAAAAGTGTTATAATCAATGGAACCAACTGAGATAAGTCGGTTTTGGTTATTTCAATTTTTTTATTATAATTTTATCAATTTCAATTATTTTTTTATGAGAATTCCATTAATTTAATTTTCAAAATTTTAAAATCAAATTAGCTAAATGCTCACCCTTGTAAGTATGCGAACAAATTGAACCAAAAATCAAGTAGCTCTTAAACGCATGTTCGGCCCAACTTCAAGAACTACATGTCTACTCTAGAAAGCAAAATGCACCAATAGGATTGAGTGATTTTTTTTAAAAAATAGCTCTTAAAAAGATAGCTTTTAATTTTTACAAAAGATGAAAATGGGCTTTTAAGAGCTAAAAGTTAATGCTCTAAATCAAGTAAGACTTTCGCCCCACTCATGGAATAGCTATATTCTAGGGGTGAGTGAATGAGTGAATTAAGTGATTTGGTCTGTCATATATAAAGATTAAATGACTAAACATTTGTTGAAAATCGACCAAAATCGACCAAACATAAAATTGGTTTGGTCAGTTTGGTTTTGGACCAATTAACCAAAATTTTATCATTTTTTTTACAAATTATAATACTAAAACTTATAAACTTTATCCATAATTATAAAATATACAAATTATATATAAATTAAATATATGTATATATAAGATATTACTTTATTATTTATATGAAATTAATGACACAACTTATATGTTATAATATTTTAATTTTTACATCAAAGTTTGAAAAAATAATAACTAATTATAAATAATATGCTATAAAAATTAAGGCGATAACTAATAAAATTATTAAGTGTAATCATATAAATAAAGTCTATTATAAGTTACAATAATGCTTATGTATAAATTAAATAAATATATATGTATAATATATTACTTTATTATGTATATATGAAATTAATGACACAACTTATATGTTATAATGTATTATATCAAAGTTTGTATAAATAATACCTAATTATACAGAATATGTTATAAAAACTAAGGTGATAATTAATAAGATTATTAAGTGTAATCATATAAATAAAGTTTATTATAACTTATAATAATGCTTATATATAAATTAAATATACGTAATATTTATACAATTATATATACATTCATAACAGTTTATATTGCAAACCATTACTAAGATGTAATAATTATAGCATATTAATATGTAGGATATTTATTATCATATATTATAATATTAACATATAAGTTATATCATTTAAACTATATAACTAGTAATTGCATATTAACACAGATTTATAAATAAATATATAACTAAAATTAAATTGTTATGATTATGATTTGTATACGTACATATAATAAACTAATATATTATATATTATTAATTAAGTTTACCATCAATTCTTCTTAATATATATAAAAAATATTATATATATGTATAAATATATAGAAAAATTAGTTTGGTTTTTTGGGTGGATTGATCTAAAAATTTTAAAACTGAGAACTAACCAAAAAAACTAATTGGACCAAGCATTTTGGATCAATTGACCCAATGAACTAATTAGACTAAACCATTTTACCCAAATCGTATTTGGTTTGGATGGGTAATTGGTTTGCTTTGGTTTTACTCAACCCTACTAAATTCTACCATCACGACTCGTTGTGACTTGTGAGTTCTGCCAAGCCCCAAAAAGCTTTGGTAAGGTAGCAAGGGTTTGCCCAGCAAGAAGAAAGGCTAGGAGTAGGCTAGTGGGCCAAGCCAAACAACTGGCCAGGTAGGGAACCTAAGCATTATGCAACAACTAGCAAAAGGGGTATATTTGGCAAAGCACTATTCCAACGGTTAAGGAGCCTTTCTTATGTACCAAAATTGTTTGTAATTGTTGAGGGCTTTTCAATTTGAACTCCAAGGCTCTCTACCATTGAAGGGAGCTCTTGTGGCTATAAAAAGGGTTTCTTCAATCCTTGTATAAAGAAATGGAGGTTTCTCTTGTATATTTGTATACTTGTGTATAAACACTCTTTGCCTCATTCACTCTTATATTCTCTGTGTGTGTGTGTGTGTGTTGTATATATCTAGTTGATTCCAATTCGATGGGTAGAAATGGGTTTTTAGGCTAACTTAGGCTACCAAGTTAGTATGAAAAGTGCCTTAGGCCGCACAACAAGGTGATTAAGTTTACCTAAGTGAGCTTAGGTGTCATGACCTGATCCCTAGCCATGACCAGCACGAAGACCAAGAAGACATGTTCCTGTCACAACCCAAATCCCTAGCCATGACCGGCGCATGGACCTAATAGGCATGGCTCATTGGGCCCAAGCAAGCCTTTCTATGAAAACTTGTTCATTAGACCCTATGTCCCTCATTTACCTCTAAAGTTCTTAATTCATAGTTTTCAAAAATAATTTCTTCTCAAGAATAAATCATGGTAACCGAACATATACCATTCACAAAATAATATTACCATTTGCCAACCTGTGGCGACATTATCATGAAAACCAAACATACAGTGTTTACAACAAATCTCATGAATTACATTTAAATGACCATATACACATACAAAAGACTTTGACTATCAACGGAGTGGCTTTGGTGTGAGTACTATCATGGAGTGTCCTGGTAAACCTACCGTATGATGAACGAGAGGAAGCACCTCTACCTAGGATCCAACTACCTTCGAACTTGAAAACTAAAACATGAAATTGAAAAGAATGAGTATAAACTCAGTGAGTGAACATAAGAAGGGAACAAGCAAACGATACTGAAGGTTTTCGAAAACATGATGCACTCGTTTTAAAACCATGCAATTTGTATATCATAAACAGCTCGATACCATGTTGACGCTTTAACTCGTTTTAAAACGCTTAGGAAATTCAACTTTCAATAATCAATGCAATCACATTTCATTTTCTAAACATCCCTGCTTTACAGGGCAAGTACACAAGCGTGTAAGAATTCATGTATACATTTTGTATATATATATATATATATATATATATATATATATATATATATATATATATATTTNCATTTTCCAAACATCCCTGCTCTACAGGGCAGGTACATAGGCATGTAAGAATTCATGTATACATTTTGTATATATATATATATATTTTCAAACATTCATCAAATATATCAAGATCATTCCCACACTAGTGAACATGGCTCAACGCATACAACCACCATCCTCAACTCAGCTCATGTGCACTCCCACACCGCACATAGCTAATATCCTCATGTGCACTCCCACACCTCACATGGAAAATATCATGTACACTCCCACATCGCACACAAAAGGCACCGTCACGTGCATTCCCACACTGCACATGCACGGTTATAGTTATCATACAACATTTTCATGTAAGGCATAACATACATATCCACATAATATAGGAACACATGGTTTCATTATATTACACATTTCACAGCATAAAAATGTTTCATCAATGGCTTGTTCCCATGCACATTTTAAAGAAAAGACCAATAAAATATTTTAAGTGATTCAATCAAACACATGTGCATTTATCCCAAAACATTTTAATGCAAGTTCACTCACCTTGGTAATGCCACCTTACAAAATTAGCACCAATAAGGCTTTACTCCAAGTTAAGTCTTGAAGTACCATTAAAACCTATATCTGCCAATAAACAATAATAGCTTCAAATATATCATAAATTTGAACTCAATAATTCCAATAAACACACACTAGATAAACTACATTCTAGCCTAATATTTAACCTAGAATTCTAGTCTAATTCATAACCCACTATACCAACTATTCCAATTTAAAGATTCTTTACCTTAGTGAGCTTGGAGGCATAAAGATCAACAAAAACATAATATTTCCAAGAAAAAGAATTTGAAGAAATTAGGAAATAAAATATGAAAATATAACCCATAAATTCTAAAATTCAAAACTTGAAAATACATACCTTTTGGCTTTAAAAATGAAGGAAAGAAAGAGAGATTTTTCTTTCTCTCTCCTAGGGTTTGGTTGTACTGAAAATTAGGGTTAAAAGTTGTGGGTTTTGGTGCCTAAGAAGTTAGGAGAAGGAAGAAGTAAGAAAAGAAAGGAAAGGAAATGAAAACAAGGAAAAGAAAATGAAAGAAAATTGATTTTTCATGATGGAGAGAGAAAATGGTGTGGGAGTATGAAGAAGAAGAAGAAAATGCCTTTTGGTGAAGATAAGAACCGGTCATGGAAGAAGAAGATAAGAGTTAAAGCTTCATTTGGAAGCCTTGACCAAGTTAATGGCAAAATTATCATTTTGCCCTCTAAGGTTTTCCCTTTTTTAATTAAGTCCTCCCACAATCTTTTAATTTCAATTTCTTTCTATTTTTCCTCCTTAACACTTGTACCAATAAAATATCAAGTTCGTACTTCAACACGGTATCACTATAATATTTAAATATATACTTACCCGCGCTGGCTTTATTTAATAAAGAAAGGCGGGCTCCACTAACGTCATTTTTCTCTGAAATTCCCTTGTTCTTCTTCTGCCCCACTTAGATTGACTATATACTCCTCCTTCATGACAAATTTCGACATCAAATAAAATATTAATATTTTAATATTATTTTATTCTAAAATTTTTCACGTGTCTCTTTAGTATCCAAAATGTCTTATTATGCCTCGATTCACTTCTGGATCACTTTTTATCTCGTTAATTTATTCTCAATAAAAATATTATTATTTAATTATTATTTCCTCTAGTGCGAAATATTTTACTCTAGAATATTCCTTTCACCCGCCACCGCTCTTTGACACTTAAATCCACATCAATTAGCCCTTTGTCTTATCGATACAGTTATGTTGACTACTATACGGGGGTACGGGGTATCATAGTCCCTTTTAATCCAAGCAAGCCTTACTTTTTGTAATACACCTATACATGATACTGTCACACGTATGCTTGAAAGTTTGCAAACTTCAACAACTATATTAATAGGCATACTTTCATTTATCACAAACACTGAACTCAAGTTAGCTCTCTCTCTCTCTCTATCTATATATATATCAATCAGAACATCATTCATTTTGCACACTCATGTGCTCGCGTAGGATCTTGTAAAATATGACTTCAATGTTACTTGTAAAATATGACTCAATTAGGAGGCCTTTGTAAAATATGACTCCAATGTTATTTGTTTGTTCTTGAAATTGATGTCTCCTTAGATCTCATCTCTAATTTTTCTTAGTGCATTAAGAAGCTCTGGTGTAGTATTCTCATTTTGTAAGAGAAAATTATGCAATGTAATTATTGCTTTGAGTGCATATTTGCACGAGATAAGCTATAGTACAAAACTATTGTCTTAAACTTCATCTTATTTGTCATTTCTCATTACATTTTCAACAATTTGCCTGTCACTCTACAACTTTCAAGTTGCATTATTTTCTCCAGGGTAGTTCAAAAGGTACTCAACATCTGTTGTATCACGACACTCCAATTTTTTGATTAAAACATGCAATTGTTGAACGGCTCTATCATTTAAGTGTTGATCCAAATTCTCTAAAGCCACGTTATCCATAGACCAAATTTTACAATGTCGAAAACAATTTGTGATTATACTTGCTTGAACATTTGTTGTCCAAGTTGAGATTGCAAGATTCATTGCATCTAAAACATTTATTTTCTCTGAATTTGGGATCTCAATTTCGCAACCCTTTAAAAGATTTCAATAAAATCGATGATGATAATGCATCTTGAAAGCTCATACGATCCTCGCATCATAAGACTAAATCTTTGATGTTGTTTTGGGTGGCAAAAAAACCAATTCAATATTTTTCAAACCTTCAATAGCTTTTGGATGAACGAGACAATTATCAACAAGCAAGAGAACTTTTCTACCATCCATTTTTCTATGAAGTTGTTGAACATATTCTTGGAATAGAATCTCAGTCATCCATGCTTGTTTGTTGGCATGATATTCGCAGTTCGTATTGCTCAAGTTCACATTCTTGAAACATCGTGGTTTAGCATACTTGCCAATGAACCATAAAAGAATTTTCTAAGAGCCATCCTCATCATAGCAAATAACAATTGTAAGTTCCTTGCCTTGTTTCTTACCTTCAAGTTGCTTTGTTGCAAGAGAATGATCTAGTTGTAGCACATAAAACAATCATGTTTCGTCCATATTGAAAATATCTTTCATGGGAAATTAATCTAGTTTCTGTCTAATGGACAGCAAATTGCTCTCCATGAGCTCCATATCAATCGATCTGCTTTCTCTGAAATAACAATACATTTTGATGCCATGTCTTGATTTGAAACGCTCAAGTGAACCTTTAGAAAAAGGGAATTTTGGAGTATCTTCAGGGTATATCTTTTTATAAACTCCGTTACCTTCTCTATGATTAGATCTCCTGTCATATTCACATGTTTATGGTATTGAATAAACCACTCATAGAGAACCTTTTCTAGCACTTAGAATTTTGTAGTTTTGTATCATTTGACATCACCTTTTTCAATGTTGACTGATAAATACTCTGATGAACTCTTGATTGTATTTGATATTGTTGCTTGATTCAATTACAAGTTAAACTTTTCTAACACCTACTGTTGCAATTGCTTCTGGGTGCAATTTGGATTTTATATGTTATATGCATACAAAGTTTTACGTATTTCATTTGTCATTGTGATTTTTTACACCTTTGAGATGATAAACCATTATTTTTAGTTTTACCGTTTGTGATATTTTATGTTCTTTTTATAGATGTTTTTATTTGACTTAATATACCCTAAACCCTAAACCTTGATAAATTAATTTTTTATTATTTAATGTATAAATTAATAAATTATTAATTTATCGATTAAATAATATCTCAATTAATCAGTAAATTTTTGTGGTCCCAAGGGTATTAATTTATAGAGGTTTTACTGTACAATACATATTTATTTGGGTAAACTCCACATAGACCTTTTGTAGTATGACAGGTTTTTACATAGCACCCTGAAGTTATTTTTTTCCCACATTAAATCCTATGCTTTACTTTTGTTCCTAAAGGGAGTAACAATATTAAATTGTTAATTAATTTTTTGTAAAAAGACAATAAGAACCTTTCTTTTATAATCTTTTTGTTTTTTGGTTGTTTAATTAAAAAAAAGATTTGAACGGTTTTTTAAGTTTTTTTATGTGGGAAAAAAATAACTTCAGGTGCTAAGAAAATACTATAAAGGTCTATGTGGAGTTTATCCTAAAAATAATACATTAAATGAAAAATAATTAAAATAAAATTTTGTTACTAATCTTAACAAATAACTATAAAAATATCTTATTGAGCAAAAAATTATAAAATATCTTAGTTGTTGAGTTGTTAGCATTCATTCATAGATCTGTCAAAATTTGTGGTTTAAATTGAACCAAATGGAAACGGATATCCTAAAAAACCTTTCGTTTTTTCACTTAAACTTAAATTTTACTTGCCTTAAGGAAAAATATCTTATTGAGCAAAAAACTATAAAATATCTTAGTTGTTGAGTTGTTAGCATTCATTCATAGATCTGTCAGAATTTGTGGTTTAAGTTGAACCAAATGGAAACGGATATCCTAAAAAACCTCTTCGTTTTTTCACTTAAACTTAATTTTGCTTTCCTTGAGGAAATATTATTAATACGATATTTAAAAATATATTTATAATTAATGTATTTTGTCAGTTAAATTTTTAGTTACGCAAATATACGTATTGAAAAGATAGTATATAAGCAAGCAAAGTATCAATCATATGGAGAATTGATCTAAAATTTTACTAAGCATTAAAATTATAACAATTTAATCTTATCCAAACAAGCAAAATTAATTAATTAACAAAAACTAATTAACCAAAATTTAAATTAAAAAGAAAAATCAAAGTAATAATAACTTGAGTATAGATTAAATCAAACAAGCTTAGGGTTACAATATCCTTCACACTTCATCTAAATCTTACCTCTCTTCCTTAACATATTTCAATGGGTTGAATTGCTAACCTAGAGTCCTCAATTATTTATAAAGGTCTCCTGACTCATCTTATAAAAATATCTATTTTAACTAAAACACTATATCCTTATGTGAATTGAAATTAAAATAGATTCATTAAGTTCAGGCTTTAGTCTGGCTATATAAGGCTTATAGGTATATGCTTATCCTATACGTAAATCAATTAATATGATCATTTGCTATCTCAATTTTAGTCTGCACTAAACTCTCTTTTCCAAGTTTGTTTAGGTTCCTAAGTCAATTTAATTAGTGATCAGGCAATTAAAAGCATTAAGAACAAATTGGAATAAACAATTCAAATCCCATTAAAGATAAGCAAGAAAGAGATTAAAAATGTAGATTACATGTGAGTTCAATTGCAATCCTAGAAAAAAAAAATTAACTACTCATAATTGCAAAGACAAATAACATTATATAAATTTCAATCATTGAGAGTAACAAGAAAAAATAAAAGCTAAGAAAGAAAACAAAACAAATATTTGCAGCCTTGCTCTCTAAGTTTCAACCTCAACTTCTAGTTTCTTGAATCTCCAAATATTGTCTACCTAATGTCTTTTAAAAATATCCTATTTATACTAACAAACTTAATTTATAAGTCCCTAAACTAACCTACTAATTCTAACTATTGGGCGTAATAGTGTAATGAGGCCTAAACATCTAGTCTTAAAATTGCCATTCCCGCAATAGTAGGCTTAATCATTTTCCAATGCAATTTCCTATATCTTCAATGCAGAACTGGGAAAAGTGATCTTTACAAAAGTTTTAGCTCCATCTCTTAACTTTCCAATGGTTCAATAATCGCAGCATTTGGAGTTCTGTAGCGTGAGTTATGATCAAAATATTGAAATATATGCAAGTAGACTTTCGGATCTTTCAATACCTTACTTTCCAAAATAAAGCCAAATTCCCTTAGTTCCTATAAAAATATAAAAACTAGTAAATAATAACCAAATTAAAATAAAAAAATATAAAATTAAAATAACTTACTTAAAAATAAACTAATTATAAAAACAATAAAAATAACTAAATTATAATTGAAAATTAAGGACTCAGCTAATATTTAATAACAAAATTGAACTAAAATAATTTTATAAAATAAAATTATCACACCCTCAAACTTAAGATTTGCTAGTCCTTGAGAAAAGAAAATGACAAAAAGAAAATTGAACATAACAATCCTTGAACGAGAGATAGAAGAACGAAATCATGATTCCCCAATTTGTCCCTAAAAAATTAACTCAATTCCAGCTTAAGATAACATTAAGCTAATCCCTAAAGTCATGCATCAATTCAAGTGAAAACTTATTTTTCGAATAGATTTCCTCTGTGTGTGTGAATAATCTCTTACAAAGAATATCATGCAATTCATATTAGTTTATGCCAAATTTAAGCATAGATTAGTGCTAGAATCCCCTAAGTTTGTTTTTCATCTCTTTTTCCATTAATGTAGAATAACACTTATTCAAGAATCGATAGGTCTTTATTAAGCTGATAATGTAAGGCTTGGGTCAAGGTATGATAAAGGATATTTTTAGGCTCAAATTCACCCAAAGCACTTGATCAATCTAAGACCTATAAAGAGCTCACAAATTTTATAGTACCTTCAAACTTGAAGTATACTTTCCTTTGTACAACACAATTTATTTTTTTTTTCACCCCCAAGCTTATTTTTGACAATTATAAACAAGGGGTAATTTTCCTAACAATCATCACCTTTTTTTTTTGTTTTTTTTTCACCTTTCTCCCTCAATTTATCCTTAAGCTTAAATCATTCTCTAGAAAGATTAAAATACTTAAAGGTGAAAGGTTCAAATTGTTGGATTTAAATAGACATGTTATGGCTAACACAATTATGTATTTATAAAGAAAAAGTAAATTAGGCTTAAAAAGGGTGACTAAGGATAAATATGATAAGGTAAGTTCAAAAAGGCTTAAACGATCCAAAGATGGCCTAAATCACTTTTTATCCTAAGTGTTATCTAAGATTTCACCTTGAAAGAGAATCAAACAAATTCTAGAATTCTTGACTTCACTATACTTTTTCATCAACATAAACTTTCTTTAAATCACATAAAAATTCTAAGTAAAGGAATATGGTGCTCAAATTATTGGAAGTCACATTCTAAAATAAAGCTAACACAAGAATATCACATAAAATTAAATCATAACTATATGTTTCCCAAAAGCTAAGAATTACAAGATAATCAAAATATCATCCTAGGATTGGGAGAATCATGGATGAGGTACAATGTCAAGCCCGACTCTACAATATGTTTATTATGTCATTCCTACATAAGAATGCATGTTTGCTTACTTGGGTACCTCGAAAATCGTTAAAGGACGGCAATGTACCAAATGGTACAACTAAGTTAATTTAAACCTCGAACTAGTCCAAATAGAGATTTTAAGATGAAATTAAGAATTTTAAGACCCCAAAATGATTTAAAATGGTGATTCGGAGTTCGAGGACCGATTTGGAGTCAAATTAGAATTTTCATGACCTAGGGGCAAAATGGTCATTTTGCTACCTGAGGTTAAGATGTGAGTGTTGAATGAAATTTTTGATCAAGATTGATCATTTGGAGTATAATTTGAGTTTGAGAAGTGAAAAATTTTAATTTTGGCATTTTTACGAGCATAAAGGCAAAATAGTCATTTTGCCGTCGAAGGGTAAAATTGTAATTTTACACCACCCAACACTTGTCCAGTACATGGATTTTACCCAATATTATCATGGATAATTGAGAAAATTTAAGTGGTGGAGAGAGATTGCTTAATGGGTAAGTATGACACATGGACCAATGGAATGGTGACATGTGTCAAATTTTCATCCATTTATTATTTGGCTTTAAAAATCAGCACATAAACTCTCCCAACTCATTTCTCATGGCCGGCCAAAGCAAGAACAAAGGAAGAAAAAGGAAGAACAAAACCCTAGGTGGAAAAATTCAAAGGGAAAAAATGGGAAAAATTCAAGGAAACAAGTGAAAAAAAAGGTAAGATTTT
>NC_030851.1:25231346-25234992 GCF_000208745.1 Theobroma cacao
GATTTTTAAGATATATGGATGTTTTTAGTTGTTTATGGTGTTAAGTGTAAGAATTAAGCTTGAAATTCACATATTCCTCATGAGTTCATCATTGGCCGAATCTTCCTTGTAGAGTGTTGATGGTGGATTTGATTTTATTTCAAGTGAATTGGTTAGGAAATGATGGATTATGGTGAGAAAATCAAGTAGGAAAAATCATAGTGTTAATGCACTCACCATGGCCGAAATTCCCAAGAGAAAATGTGAAGATGATTTTGCTAAATTTTATGCTATTTGACTTGTGTTTGGTGATTTGAAGTATTGGGAGAGAAATGGAATTATTTAGAGTTGAATTGGACGTATTGGCCAATTAATCAGGTGATAGATCGAGTTAGGCCAACACTGCATGTAGACGATAATCCGAACAATTCACTTTCCCTATCATGCATTCATATAGAGTTTAGATTAGTTTTATAATGGTTTAGCACCAATGTGGTAAATTGCTTGATTTTGCATTATGTCTAGGTGGTGAATCCTCCGAAAAAGGGTAAAGAAATTGAACCCGAGGATCAATAATCGGAGTACTCCAAAATTCAAACTCCTAATATAGTGAGTAACATTACTACCGTCTTAATTATCTAAAGTAGTTTTTATTCGTTTTTGTGATTTTATGGAAAATGAGTTTAAATGGTAAATCTTTATGTTTTATAAGCAAATGTGATTAAATGAAATGATTTTATAAAATTGTCTTGAAATTGAAATATGGTTTTGAAAATGGAGTAATTGGAGACTAATTGCTGTGTTATAAATCATGGTTTGAATTGAATGGCTTATAATAATATTGGCATGAATGGTTGGATTTGGTAAATGTGCTGAAAAAGTATGAACTGTTGATTTGCCTTGAGAGGCTGTAAAATAAAATAATTGCCATGTCATTCTGTTGAATTTTATTGAATTGGTGGGTTACAAATTGGTCGCTGCAGTGGACGGGTTCCGTGGACCAGCCTATTAGAAGGGCACGGCAACCCTATTATATTCATACCTCAGTATGAGAGGCGCGGTTGGATAACTCTTGAGGTTAAAACTTTAGAGTTCACTTCACATCAAACCACCACGTGAGGGTGAACTCAGCCAACGCCAAGGAACGACTATGTTTTCAAAATAAAAACATGATTTATGCTTACATGACTTTTTAACAGCCTTGGCTGACTCGTTTGGGATAGCCCTCGGTCAAGGTATCCCTGATAACTGAGTATGAGAATAATTTTGGCACGAGCCAAAGTTTTAAGAAATTCATAAGTCTTGTTGATTACTCGATTTATATGAATTGATTTTATTTGGTTGAAATGAGTTGAAAGGTGATGAATTACAGTATGTTAAACTATTTTATCTGTCTCAATTTACTCAGCTTTAGATATTTTAGATGATATTTGTTTACTCATTGGGATTATATAATCTCACCATCCTTTTTTCCACCCATTTCAGGCTCAGGATAGTCAGTAGATAGCTCACTTTGTTGAGGGCTATAGTTGGACTTGCATCCTCAAAAACTATAAGTTTACCGCTTTTGATACTTTTGGTCATTCGTGGGTCCACGTGTCACTGTAAATTAAATTTTATACTTTGGTTATCTGTATTACAGTATGTATGAATTTATTTAGCTTTTACGCTACAAAAATTATTTACCGGTAACTCTATTAATATTGTTTTATAAGAAAATAGAATATTTTATTGAATATTTTTATTATATTCAAATAGTCATAATTTCATTTTAAATGAAGGTTTTAGACGTTTAAACTTATTTTTGATTATGAATTATGTGCTTTATACTCGCATACTACTTTTTTAGTTGGTTTCGAAATTTTTGAGGAAAAATGACCAAAATGCCCATGTGAGATAGAAATCATTTTTTTATTGATTTAACTTGGAAATAGCTTAAAATCTTTTAGAACATGATATTTGGCAACGGTTACTCACAGGGAAAATGAAAAATTGATATTAAAGCCTTGCGGGGTTTCGGTTGGCATTTTAAGTAATGAGTGTCAATCGAGACACCGCGGGGGTTGTCACAGGCTCGAGGGGAGTTCCGGGTCGTGACATGCAACTATCTCAAAAAAAAATTTTTGGAACACCAGTAAAACATGCAAAACATAACTTAAAATAAAAACAACTAAACCTAACATAACGAAAAGAATAAACCAAAGAAATTCTAAAATACTCCTCCAAACTTTGAACAAAACATTGTCCTCAATGTGATAAAAGAAAATTAGAGAAAAAGGATAAGAATAGTCCCCTAACTCTGACTTTGCAATTTACAGGTCCTCCTTTTGTCACTGCCAAAATCATCCTTAAAGTCTGAATCCGTAGACAACGAAGGAAAAGTAATCATATCTATTCTAATGTGTTTATCATAAGCTCTCATCATTTGTTCAATTGCCTGATTTTGCCTTTCGTGACAGTCTAGTCAACGATCAATGCGCTCCATGCATTGAGCAACACTAAGAGTGGGAGCCGCTTGTGAAGGTAGGGGGCCGTTTGATAAGAACTACCAACCATTGGTGCAGACTCTTCCAATCACTTAAGAATGCCCATGGTGATGGGAATTTTAAGTTGTTGCAACTCCTCCTTATCGCTCTATTACACACCAGCTCTTGCACATAATGCAATGATGAAGGAAGGCAAACCGATACCATCTCGTTTAGTGCGGCCCCGTATGTAAGATGGCATGAGAGATAACCTAACTAATGTCAATGGATTTATGGATTACAATGGCATAAATTAGAACTGTGCAATCCCTTATTACATCACTGATATGAGTAGACGGGAGTAATCGTGCTGTTACAAAGTGTAACCAAACTTTTAACTCCTTTTTCATGGCACTTCATTTAAATGAAACGGGCTCACCATGTGATGTCTTCGATTGGGCTCCTTCAACACAAAGCATTGATATAATCTCATTACAATCCTACTGATAGCCCAAGTACTGCCCATATTCATCATTCTCAATATTGGGAGTTCCAAAGAATGTGTTGATAGCTTGATTGTGAAAAGGCACTTATTTGCCACTGACAAAAACAATGCCATCAACATGCTCAACCGTATTTGCATAAAACTCTCGAACCACTGGTACAACCGTAGCTTCAGGTTGGTTACTAACTAGCTGCCAATGTCTATCTTGAAGCATCTGATGAATTTTCTCATAAGGGAGGATGGGGATATCTATCCCTCGTTCAGGAATTGACACTTTGTTAATCAATGACGTATGATATCTCGTAGCGGCATCGACCGAGATGAACTTCGATCTATCAAAAGTGCAACTTGAGCTTGGTTTGGATCATTTGGGTGCCATTTCATAGAAAAGAAATTCAATTATCAAAACAAATCCAAAGTAAAAGTGAAATACCCCATACTTTGATATGGTGATAAATTAAGTTGGTCGGATACAAATTGATCAATTATAATGTTTAAAGGTGATAAAAGACGAAAGGAATAGTTTAGGATAAAATATTCCGCAAGTGAGGAAATAACAATAAAATAATAATAATTTATATCGGAGGAGAATTTTTGAGATAAAAGGCGATTTGGAAGTCAAGTTAGGCATAATAAGGTATTTTGGGTTCCAAGGAGACAAGATAAAATTTATGAAATAAAATGATATTTTATTAAT
>NC_030851.1:25238423-25240250 GCF_000208745.1 Theobroma cacao
ATGTTATGTTATGATTTGGAAATGATTTGTAATCCTTCGTATTTTGATTATTTGATAACTATTGCTCACCGGGGAAGTGCGAAAGCTGATACGAGAGCCTTGCGAGGTTTCGATCAACATTCGAGGTGAAGAATGTTTGTCGAGGCTTCGCGGCGGTTGTCACGGGCTCGATGGGGAGTTCCGGGTCGTGACAATTTAGATTGGTATCAGAGCATAGTTTAAAGATCAGATATTTTGATTTTAAAGCTTTGAATTTTAAAGTTTTTAGTTTTAAAGTTGTTTTAAGGAATCTACACTGACACTGCGTGGCCCCAAGTCCAGTTAAGTTAATATAAGTTAAGTTAAGTTAAGTTAAGTTAGGTTAGATTGAATAGAATGCATGTATCTACATATAGAAACCTACCTACTTTTGGGATACTTAAATGATTAAGTAATTATTGCTTGATTGCATATAGGTTTTGAAGTGCACTGGTGACATACACACCATGTCTAGAAGAGGTGGTAGTCTCGATACCTCTCATAGTGATAGCGAGGGATCTCTAGATTTTACGGCTATAAGCAAATGACACCCTGATCTTGGTGATTCGGAAGGTGGTCCATCCCGAATTCCTAATAACAGAATTCCTCTGAACGTAACAGAATGGGTCCATAATAAGGAAAGCTTTGAGAGTAGCCAGAATTTTGAAAGTGAGAGTAGCTCAAATATTTTGAAAACTGAAATAGATTTCCTTTTGAAACAATCCGAAGAGTACCATAGAGAACATACGAGGAAGGCAATTGTAAGGGGAGATATTCGTCTTAGGAATGAGGTGAACGTTGTACGTCATTTTCCTCCTGGATGTGGAAGAAATGCTGCACCGGTGAGTGTTGAGGAAATTAGGAGAATACAACAAGCCTGGATTGAGAAGCAAAAAAAAAAAAACTCAAGAGGAGGAAAACCCGAAAGAGGATCTTTAGGAGGACTCGGAGTAGAATCTTTTGATAAGATCAGATTAAGATGATGATCTCAAGGACATGTAATACTTTCGTAGGATCTTACACTACCTTAACTCTAAGTAGATGTTGTGTAAAAGAGATAATAATGATCTATACAAAGAAGTAAAAATAGTTTAGCTTTTAAAAGTATATGACTAGAATGTATTATAAAATGGCTGTTTAAGTAACTGAAGGTATATGAGAATCTTTAGTATGATAGGGATAAATTGGTAATATAATTATTGAGGAAGGTTATAGAAGGAAGCAATAAGGTTATAAATGACATTCGGAATGAGTAACGTGATTAAGTTGATGATTGTAATTTAAGCATGAAAGAGATTACTCAGTGATGCCATGATACTATGAGGTAATAGTTGGGCCAAATATAACCCAATGAAGTTAAATTATGGAATATGAGGAATATAAAATTTTGATTCAGTAAGGATTGCGAGAATAAAGTAAGGAGGAAGCTGAGCTGTTTTTGTAGTTAATTATACCGAAAGTCAATAAGATTACTAGAGTATAAGACAAATAAGATAATTGGATAGGGATGACAATAAATTTGAGGAAAGTTGTAGATAGTAAGCAACTTATGTGTGGAGTAGTATATGTATCATGAATTTATTACACTGTATGGAAAAGATGTTTTGAGGTAGAATTTTATGAATGTTGATAAAAGTCAAAAGATGACATGAGATGAAAGTATTAATCTAGCTTAGTGTGTATGACAAGAAAATATAAGGTACTTATACTTATGGAACTCATGATATATATCTAGAAGGGAAACCACTGGTTGAGAATGATTGATGTGGTGACTTTGAATGCAGACAAATAACTTTGATGAGAAAATTT
>NC_030851.1:25246287-25268311 GCF_000208745.1 Theobroma cacao
CAAAAAAAAAATATGTTATGTTATGATTTGGAAATGATTTGTAATCCTTCGTATTTTGATTATTTGTTAACTATTGCTCACCGGGGAAGTGCGAAAGCTGATACGAGAGCCTTACGAGGTTTCGATCGACATTCGGGGTGAACAATGTTTGTTGAGGCTTCGCGACGGTTGTCACGGGCTCGATGGAGAGTTCCGGGTCGTGACAAAAAGTATGCAAGAAATGTTGCGTGTACAACTAGAAAAATATTGAAAGTCCAAAGGCACTAATTTATTTAATATCTATCCAATTCAAGAAACCCGACGCCACAATTCCACAACAACGTCTTAAAATTGACAATCTTACATCACCATTGTCAATAATTTATTTATTCCTTTTAATAATCTTACTCCAAACACATATTATAATTAGCAAAAAGTTCTCATGCTTAGCATTCAAAAAGAAAATTCTATGAAATTGCATTCATCCAACATTACCAAGTGCTGTAGTTTTTCTTTTTTCTAACAATTCCAGAATTTATTTCTACTTGCCCAATCAAAGGTTTAAAAATAAATCCACATACCCATTAGCTATAAACCATTCATAGTAAGGAAGCATTCAACAATATGATGTACAGCCACTACAAAGTGTATGAACTTATCCTATGGACAACAAGAATTTACAGCTAATCACAAAAATTTTTTGCGCTCCAAACATAATCCATGAGAGAATAGTAAAACCCATTAACAAACCTACACAATGGACTCATTCAATGTGCAAAAATCATAAAATTTCACAATGGCCTTGCTGTCAACACAATAATCTTTCTCTCACTACACAAAAGTTGAAAGTAAGTGAAGCTCAAATATGTGGTAGAGAGAGAAAGGGAACTTACCTTGAGGGAGGAGTGAATGCAAGACAAAACCCAAGTAGAAAAAAGATGTAGAAATTGTGAATGAAGAAGAAAAGAAAAAAATATGCAACTAGTTTTTTTTTTTTATGTATGTGAGGAAGGGAAGCAAAATATTTGAAAGAAGAAAGGGATAAGGCAGTTGGAGAATAAGAAGAATGAATGAGTAGTACAATAAAACAAGGGTTTTTATAGGGGTGGGGCTGGGCCCCAATCCAACGAGGGCCACGACTCTCACCTGTTTGGAACCTGAAGCAGTACGCTTCGGGTTTCGACGCCACGACGCTCACACGTTCTATGTTGGCCGTCCATATTTACTCTTTCCAGTGCTGCGGTTCTCAATTGGAAGGCCATAGTGCTCAAACATTCTGTCTTGAGCCATTCCTTGCCTCCTTTCAGGGTTGCGGCTCTAACTTTTTTTTATTTTTTTTTGAAATTTTTTTTGAAATCAAATATCTGCAAAAGAAACATCAATTAATTAGAATAAAAAAATTAAATCAAAAAGAATAAATAGTAATTAAATAAAATACAGATTAAAATGAGTAAAGTTAAGGAGTTTGGGTTGCCTCCCAAGAAGCGCTTCATTTATAGTCTTCGACTGGACTGACTTGGACTTTAAGCCCTGTCAAACAAGTGTATTGAAGACTTTTGACGATTAATTTTGCCTCCCCAATAATGCTTCAATCTTTGTCCATTGACTTTAAATTTTTGACCATCTATCCCCCTAACTTTGATTGCTCCATGTGGGAATACTTCATTGACAATAAAAGAACCAAACCACCTTGATTTAAGTTTCCTCGAAAATAATATCAAGCGAGAATTATAAAGCAACATTGATTGTCCTAGCTCAAAGTTTTATTCCACTATTTTCTCATCATGCCATTGCTCTGTTTTCTCCTTATAGAGTTTGGCATTCTCATAAGCTTGAAGGCGAAATTCATCAAATTCATTTAATTGCAACAACCTTTGCTCACCTGTTACTTGTAAATCAAAATTTAACTTCTTCATGACCCAATAAGCATTGTGCTCAAGTTCCACCAGTAAGTGACAAGCTTTGCCAAAGACTAACTTATATGGAGACATGCCAATTGGGGTGTTGTAAGCGATAAGCCCACAGTGCATCATCCAATCTTCTTGCCCAATCTTTTCTTGTAGGACACATCATTTTCTCCAAGATTCGCTTAATTTTTCTATTTGACACTTTTGCTTGGCCACTAGTTTAAGGATGGTATGCAGTTGCAACTTTGTGTTTAACTCCATATTTTGCCAGAAGTGCATCAAAATACTTGTTGCAAAAGTGACTCCCCTCTTCACTAATAATTGCCATTGGAGTGCCAAATCGAGTGAAAATATTCTTCTTGATGGAATTGATCACCACCTTTTAGTCATTATGAGGAAAGGTTGCTGCTTCAACCCACTTGAAGACATAATCTACCGCAAGCAAGATGTATTTGTTGTTGTATGAAGATATGAAAGGACCCATGAAGTCAAGACGCCATACATCAAAAATTCTATCTCAAAGATGTTGTTGAGAGGCATCTCATGTTGCCTTCAGATATTACCCACTCTTTGGCACTTGTCACAATGCAAAACAAAATTGTAAGAATCTAAATAATATAGGCCAGTACAAACCTAATTGGAGGACTCTAGCAGTAGTTCTTGTTCCTCCAAAATGTTCTCCATAATCTGAATAATGGCAATGATGAAGCACGTTTTGAATTTCTTCTTTTGGGACACATTTTCTAAAACTCTGGTCTTTACACTGCTAAAACAAAAAAGGCTCATCCTAAAAATAAAATTTAACATCATGCAAAAATTTCTTAATCTAATGAAAATTTAAATCAGGGGGAATAATATTGTTTACTAGATAATTCACAAAATCATCATACCAAGGAAGTGATTTCTTACCAACTTGAAGGATTTGTTCATCAGGAAAAGTCTACTTGATTAACGTTGAATCCTTACCTTGAGCTTCAATCTCCAATCTTGAGAGGTGGTCTGCCACTTGGTTTTCTATTTCTTTTCTGTCACGAATCTCTAGATCAAGCTCTTGTAGCAAAAGAATCCATCTTATCAATCTTGGTTTAGCATCTTTCTTGGCAATCAAATATTTGATAGCTAAATGGTCAATGTACACTATCACCTTTGTCCCCATGAGATAGGAGCGAAATTTGTTAAAAGCAAAAACAATAGCCAATAACTCCTTTTCTGTTGTGGTATAATTTTTCTATGCCTCATTCAAAATCTTGCTAGCATAATAGATGGAATGAAAGAGTTTATCCTTCCTTTGTCCCAAAACAGCTTCCATCATATAATCATTTGCATCACACATTAGTTCAAAAGGGAGAGTCTAATCGTGACTAATTATGATAGGTGCAGAAATTAATCTTTTCTTCATTTCATTAAAAGCAGGAAGACATTCATTATCAAACTTAAATGGCACATTTTTTTCTAATAAATTGCAAAGTGGTTTAGAAATTATTGAAAAGCCTTTAATAAATCTTCTATAAAAACCAGCATAACCAAGAAAACTTCTAATACCTTTGACATTTATTAGAGGTGGTAACTTTTCAATTATTTCAATTTTTGCTTTATCTACCTCAATGCCATTACTAGAGATCTTGTGCCCGAGAACAATACCTTCTTACTCCATGAAGTGACATTTCTCCTAGTTGAGCACTAAATTTGTTTCTTCACATCTCTTGAGTACCCTAGCAAGATTTAAAAGACAATCATCAAAGTTATTTCCAAAGATAGAAAAATCATCCATAAATACCTCCAAACATTTCTCCACCATGTTTGTGAATATGGCCACATGCATCTATGAAAAGTAGCAGGTGCATTACATAATCTAAATGGCATTCTTCTAAAAGCAAAGGTGCCATAATGACATGTAAATGTAGTCTTTTCTTGATCTTCAGGGGCAATAGCAATTTGGTTATAACTAGAATAACCATTTAGAAAACAATAGTATTCCTTACTAGCCAAACGATCCAACATTTGATCAATGAATGGGAAGGGGAAGTCATATTTCCTTGTAGCTTTGTTAAGTTTTCTGTAGTCCATGCAAACTCTCCATCCAGTCACAGTTCTTATTGGAATGAGTTCATTATTATCATTGGCGACCACGGTCATCCCACTTTTCTTAGGAACACATTAGATCGGACTTACCCATGAGCTATTAGAAATAGGATAAATTATTCAAGCATCCAGCCACTTGATAATTTCTTTCTTGACCACTTCTTTCATGATGGGATTAAATCTTCTTTGTTGTTTAATTGTGGCTTTGTGATTTTCCACAAGAAGAATTTTGTGCATGCAAAAAGAAGGGTTAATTCCCTTAACATCAACTATGGTCCACCTTATTGCTTTCTTGAATTCTCTAAGTGTCCTCAATAACTTTTCCTCTCACATGTTAGTAAGAGAAGCAGAAATAATAACTGGAAGAGTAGAAGATTTTCCAACAAAAGCATATCTTAAGTGTGCTGACAGAGGTTTGAGTTCCAAAGTAGGTGGTTCCTCAATGGAGGGTTTAAAAGCTAGCATCAAAGAAGTTGAAACATCTAGAGACTCAAATTGATGATTAGTTCTAAGTCTGGAATGAGCATTTAACAAATTTGAATATTCAATAAATTCATCATCATCTCTACTAGAATTAGCAACTACACATGCTTCAAGAGGATCATTGGGATATTCTTCTAAGAAAACATCTTTTGTAAAGTCATTTACCATACTCACAGAAAAGTAATCTTTAGATGTCACAAGTAATTTCAAAGCTTTGAAAATATTAAATGTTACTTGTTGGTCTTGAACTCTTAAAGTGAGCTCACCTTTTTCAACATCAATCAAGGCTCTAATAGTTACTAAAAATGGGCTCCCAAAGATGATTGGAATTTGCCTATCTTCTTCCATGTCAAGAATTATAAAATCAACTAGAAAAATAAATTTATTGACCTTGACAAGAACATCTTCAATAATTCCCCTTGGGTACACATAAAAGCGATCAACCAATTGCAAAGTAACAAAAGTGGGTTTGCATTCCCCTAAACCAAGTTTCTAAAAAATGGACCAAGGTATTAAATTGATACTTGCATTTAAATCACTTAAAGCTTTTGCAAAAAATAAATTACCAATAATGCAAGGGATTGTGAAACTACCTGGATCTTTGAGTTTATGGGGTAGTTTATTTTGGAGAATTGCATTACATTCTTCTGTAAGGGAGATAGTTTCAAACTCACCTAGCTTTCTCTTTTTAGAGAAGATGTCCTTCAAGAACTTAACATAGCTTGGCATTTGTTCTAGAGCTTCAGCAAAAGGAATATTTATATGTAATTTCTTGAAGACATTGATGAACTTCTGAAATTGCTTTTTAAGCTTTTTCTTTTGGAGCCTTTGGGAAAAGGTGGTGGAGGATTGATGACTTGAGAAGTTCCTTGATTTTCACCCTTTTCATCTTCTTTCTATTCAACTTCAATTTTTTTCTCCCACAATCTTTCCTTATCAACATGTTCATTTGCAGATTTAATTGCTTTATCATTCATCCTCTCAATTTTTTTTCCATTCCTTAAATTGATTGCTTGGCATTGTTCCTTAGCTTTAGGATTGATTTATGTGTCACTAGGTAAGGCACCTTGAGGTCTATTATTGATGGAATTTGCAAGTTGTCCTATTTAAGTCTCAAGATTTCTTAAGAAGGCTTTTTGACTTTGAATTATAGCATCAGTTTTTGATATATATTGCAAAAGAAGTTCTTCCACTTGGGACTTCTTTTCAGGAATTGGTAGTCTAGCTTGTTGTTGAAAACTAGGAGGCATGATGGGTTTTTGATTGGAAGGCCTTGCATTGTTGTTCCATGAAAAGTTAAGGTGGTTTCTCCAACCAAGATTATAAGTATTGGAATATGGGTTATTCTGCTGTCTATTGAAGTTCCCCACAAATTGGATTGATTTAGAATTGTATGGACATTGATCATTTGAATGGCCATCTCCACACATCTCACAGACTACAAATGAATTCTGAACCGCATGAACTCCCAGTGTGTTAAACTTCTTGGATAGTGCAGCCACTTATGCAGCTACTTGAGTAGTTAAGGTGCTAAGTGCATCAATTTCATAGGCTCCAATAGCTTTTCTCGGACCAGAACTTTCTGAAGGCCATTGATAGTTATTTGAGGCCATATCTTCCAACAGATTATAAGCATTTGCAGCATTCTTACTCATTAATGTCCCACCAGTAGTAGCATCAATTGTGGTTTTTATTGACCTAACTAGCCCATTGTAGAATGTTTGAACTTGCAACTAATCAAGAATCCCATGATGTGGACATCTTCTGAGTAGTTTTTTAAATCTTTCTCACGCTTCATAGAAGGATTCACTTTAAAATTATGTGAATGAGGTGATATCGTTCCTCATCTTTGCAGTCTTTGCAAGCGGAAAGAATTTTGATAGAAACTTTTGAGCCAAGTCTTCCCATATAGTAATAGACCCATTAGGCAGTGAATTAAGCCAGCTCTTTGCTTTATCCCTCGAAGAAAACGAAAATAGTCTCAATCTAATAGCATCATCAATTACTCTATTATATTTAAAGGTATCGTAAATCTCCAGAAAATTCACCAAATGAGAATTAAGATCATCACTAGGTAACCCACCAAACTAGATTGAAGACTGAATCATCTGAATGTAAGCTGGTTTAATTTCAAAATTATTTGCATGGATGGAAGGTCTCCTAATGCTTTGGTGCAAACCTTGCAAAAGAGGAATAGCATAATCCTACAATGCTCTGTTTGCTTCGAGAACCAGATTAATAGCATTATTGCCATTGTTGTAGTTATCCTTAGCCATTGTCTGATTTAAAGTTGCAACTTGCGAATTCTCCCTTCGACGTCTTCTGAAAGTTCTTTCTATCTCAAGATCAAAATGAACAAGATTCACGTTGTTTCTTATTTGCATACAATGACCAAAGATATCTACAAGCAAACAAAACTAATATTAAAACAAAAAAAAATAAAATTTGAAATAAGACTAAATTGCTTAGTATTAGTATTAGTAAAGATTCTAGAAGCAATTCTCCGGCAACGGTGTCAAAAACTTGTTAGTCAAATTTCTACTTACATAAGTATAAGTATCGAAAAGATAGTATATAAGCAAGCAGAGTATCGATCCCACAGAGAATTGATCTAAAATTTTACTAAGTACTAAAATTATAACAATTTAATCTTATCCAAATAATCAAAATTAATTAATTAACTAAAACTAATTAACCAAAATTTAAACTAAAAAGAAAAATCAAAGTAATAATAACTTGAGTAAAGATTAAATCAAACAAGCCTAGGATTAGAATATCTCTCACACTTTATCTAAATCTTACCTCTCTTCCTTAACTTATTTCAATGGATTGAATTACTAACATAGAGTCCTCAATTATTTATAAGGGTCTCCCAACTCATCTTGTAAAAATATCTATTTTAACCAAAATACTATATCTCTATATGAATTGAAATTAAAATAGACTCATTAAGTTTAGGCTCTAATCTGGCTACATAAGGCTTATAGTTATATCTATGTCCTATACGCAAATCAATTATTATGATCATATGCTATCCTAATTTTAGTCTATACTAAACTCCCTTTTCCAAGTTTGTTTAGGTTCCTAAATCAATTTAATTAGTGATCAGGCAATTAAAAGCATTAAGAATAAGTTGGAATAAACAATNCCTAAAAATATCTATTTTAACCAAATACTATATCTCTATATGAATTGAAATTAAAACAAACTCATTAAGCTTTAGGCTCTAATCTGGCTACATAAGGCTTATAGTTATATCTATGTCCTATACGCAAATCAATTAATAAGATCATATACTATCCCAATTTTATTATACTCTAAACTCCCTTTCCCAAGCTTGTTTTGCGTTCCTAAATCAATTTAATTGGTGTCTAAGTAATTAAAAGTGTTAAGAATAAGTTGGAATAAACAATTCAAATACCACTAAAATAAGTAAGAAAGAGATTAAAAATTTAGATTACGTGTGACTTCATTTGTAATCCTAGAAAAATAAAATTAGCTAATCATAATTGCAAAGACAAATAATATTATATAAATTTCAACCATTGAGAGTAACAAGAAAAAATAAAAGCTAAGAAAGAAAACAAATCAAATATTTGCAGCTTTGCTCTCCAAGTTTCAGCCTCAACTTCTAACTTTGTGAATCTTCAAAAGTTGTCTACCCTAATGTTTTTAAAAATATCTTATTTATACTAACAAACTTAACCTATAAGTCCCTAAATTAACCTACTGATTCTAGCTATTGGGCTTAATAGTGTAATGAGGCCCAAACATCAATTGTCAATCTTAAAATTGCCATTCTCGCATAGTAGGCCCAACCATTTTCCAATGTGATTTTCTTATCTTCGAAGCAAAACTGGGTAAAGTGATCTACATAAATGTTTTAGCTCCATCTCTTAGCTTTTCAGTGGTTCAAAAATTACAACATTTGGAGTTCTGTAGCGCAAGTTATGGTCAAAACACTAAAGCATATGCAGGCAGACTTTTGGGTCTTTAAATGCCTTACTTTCCAAAGTTAAGCCAAATTCTTTTAGTTGCTATAAAAATATAAAAAACAAATAAATAATAATAAATAAAATAAATAAACATAAAATTAAAATAACTACTTAAAAATAAACTAATTATAAAAATAACCAAAAATAACTAAATTATAATTGAAAATTAAAGACTCAACTGCTATTTAATAACAAAATTGGATTAAAAAAATTCTACAAAATAGAATTATCATATTTTTTCTTTTTTAATTTGATGAAAACAATGCATTAAATGAAAATTATTTTTTGAAAAAAATATTTTAATTAACTATAACAAATTTTTATCAACAACGTGTGTATATATATGTTACTTAATTGATTTGTTGGACAAGAGTGAGAAAGTGAGATTGAGTTACAAAGAAACCCCAAAAAAATTTGCGCCCAAATCTTTTTTTCTCTAATTAAACAAATAAAATAAAAAGATTATAAAATAAAGGTTCTCTTTATTTTTTTACAAGAAACTAACTGAAACTTCAACACCGTTATCCTTTTGGGAACAGAAATAATGCACGAATTTTTATATGAGAAAATGTCATATTACAAGGAGTTTATATGGAGTTTATTCTATTTTTTTTTGTTATATAAATTTTCCTCTATAATAGTTTTCTTCTTTTATGATAATTAATAAAAGCTTTATTTTTGGCTATTAAAAAAATTTTATTTGTTCTTCTATTTTACACATAAAATCAATTATTTGAATAATTTCTTAATTATTCGGTTATTGTCGAACTCTTTATATATATATATATATATATATATATATATATATATTTCTGACCTTTAACAAAAAAATTTCTGACTTTACCCCTAAATTTATCGAGCCGTAGGAGGAGATACCTTGTTTTAGATTTTAAAGTAGGATGTAAAATGGTATAAGCCCAAAGATTTTATATATACAAGTTGAAATCCAATGCACACCATGATCATTAGGCAAGGGCATGCATGATGCAGCAGTGAAGAATCCTAGGTATAAAGAATTGATCAGCTACAAGCATTTCGCATGTCAGAGAAACTGCATGACATCTGTGTTAATTAATATTATAAGTTATCGAGTTAGGAATTTCATTTCATTTAAGTTAATGCATCCAACTATCCAACGACTTCCCGTCCATGTGTTGTACATGTCTACTTGATAAATGACAACACAACCATGCATCAAAGGAGACTCGAGGTTTAGAGAATTAAATATTATGAGTCATGCTTTGGAGGCTCCCTTCTCAGACAAATCATATGAAGGTGTTTGGTTGAACTCTCTCTAAGATTAATTAAACAGATAGATAACAAACAAGCCTTTACAATCAACTCCTAAAGAATTTGGCATTCAACTTCCTTCATCTAGTCTAGAAATTAAAACAATATCTGAAAAGAATCAATTTTAGACATGTTTTACGTTGTAATTTATTAAACAACGGTGGGCCAGTTTGAAGAATCTTGTCTCTTAACAACCCTGGCAGTGACGCCTGCATGCTGCTGAGGTTTTGTTGGCCGTGATTCTGATCGATCAGCTACCAGAGGGATACACATTACACTATCAGACCCTTGGGCTGTTTTGTTCATTCCTCACGTATACCCTTTGGTTTTTTGCAATATTTTCCTTGGAATGAAATAAAATATTTTATATGTTCAAGAAAAAAGAATTCTAATAGAATGGGAAACTTAATTCTTCTAAGCTGTGTTTGATATCCATGATTCATAATGCGAGTAGCTACAACAATTAATGGAGCCTAAATCCAACAACATTTAACTTGGCTTTCTTCGCCCTTTATTTAACCATCTGAATATTTTTGCTTTGATTCAGCACCTTAAGTTAATAAAAAGTCCCCCATACACCAACCCATATATATTGCTATTTAATAATTTAACTTTTAGCAACCTTTTATTAATACATTATCTTTTAGTTCAACAATTACTATTGAACTTTGTCTCTCCCAAGCATATCAAAAGCACGGGAATGTCACGTGCCAGCCAACATTTGGCACACCCCTTTTACCTCCGTCTCATGTGCCCACACGAGTTTTGCATCCTGCTGGAGCTTCCATTATTTGAATTACCATTATACCCTTTGGTCCTTTTCCCTAGTTTCACCTTTGCCTTTTCTTTTCTTCTCTTGTTTTCCTAATCAATGCTGTTTGCCGGTACAAGAAATTCCCATGTCTAGCCAAATTACACTGGATATTGCATTTGTATTCAAGAATGGATACATGCTAGTTTTTCTCCTCTTTGAATTTTGTACTCTTATTTGAAGAAATAATAACTTGAATTTTAAAATGAAAATTTTGGTAAATATTAACTTTTAAAATGAATATCTCTTTTAGATTTTTAGGCCCAAGCTTGATGTCAATAGATTTAGTATAACACTTTGATCTAAAATATTATGATTTCCACACCTCTAGAACTTATCATCATGGAAAGCGGTTACTTAAATTGACTTCAGTAATAAGAAATTCTTTTTTTGAAAGGTAACTTTAGTCATAAGAAAAAGAATTGCTCACAGGTCGAGCTACTTGTCAGGTCAAGGGACCTAATCCCACTTAAGTCGAATTTTAGACATGATTTTTTAACCTCAGATTTCGTTGATTTGGGATATTATTAACAAAATAAAAGATCGATTTATCAACGAAACATGACTCGACTTGTTAGGCATCAAGAGACTGCTAGACACTTACCAATGAAGTATGAATGGATCACATCTCTGTGACACTAGCTGCTAATAAGAGGGCTATCACTGATCTATAATAAAAATATATGGAGAAAATAACGTATGAGTTACAAAGACTCTGTGAGTGAATACAAGAAGAGGACAAGCCAAGGGATAATAGTATTTCATAAACATGCACTTATAATCTTGTGTCAATCATAAACCATTTAAAAATAAAGTTCATGAAACATGGCATTTAAACACATTTTAAATAGCATTTGTGTGATAAACAAATTTGCATAACCTCTAGAAACCTTTTTACCTTTGAAAAGTCTTCAAACAAGCCAATACATACAATTCTAGAACTCATCTATCGATAGATTAGGGTAATCTATAGATAGATTTGAAGCAGAATGCTTTCTGTTGCATTCTATTTGCTATTTATCAATAGATGTTCTACATGTATAGATAGATAGCCTTAAAACTTTGTAATTTAGGCAAAATTTTACATTTTTGCCATTCCTTAAGTCCTCTCACCTCTTGGGACTATATTTAAGGCTTATTTCTTTCAATAAGCATATTTTCATGCCATCATAGAGTGTAAATCATTAATAATACTCAAATGAACTTAGCATGCAATATATCATAAACATAACAATTATAATCATTCCACTAACATTAAACTCACACATTGTGATGGTTTGACCCCCATCAACCTTGGGCTAGCAACATACATCTTCATTACGCCCTGGGTGTTTATTACGTATTGTAGGCATGAAGTCGTTACTTGCATCCCATAAGAGTGGAATCAATTGCACTCATTGAGTACTTGTACTCATAGCATGCGGTATGTGGATTGTCCTTCACATACATGCTTACTTATCTTATACAGTATATGGAATTTACATCATATACACTACTTATGGCATTCCCCATGCCTACTCTATTTTCTCATGTAAGATGTAAAACAAACATTACATACATAATCTCATGGCATTCATCATGCTTTTTCAATCGCCTCATGTATTATATGGAATACGCATCATATACATAAACTTAGCATCTTAGATGAAAAATCATCATGCAATCCATCACACATTTCATGCCTCAACATATCATACACATCATAATGTTCATGCATTAATCATAAATCATATCTCGTACCCACACTAGTATGAAGATCGAAGTAATCGAGTGAACTTCAAACATAAGGTGCTTGTCCCCCCTTCTTGAAAACCAATACATAGTAGAGTATTTACATACATAGTAGATTCGTAAATGTTTTGAGAATCATTGCGTCAATCATATTACAATCACTAACAATTTATTTTTTTAGCAAACCATTTCATTCTTGAAATTCAAATTCTTTGATAAACCATTTTAGAGATATCATTTTAACATACATAAATAATCATTTTCATAGAAATCATGCTAGCTTTACATATCAAAATAATTTGAAAGTGGTGTATCCACTCACCTAATTGAAGAGTCGATTTCCTAGCTCCAATCACAACTCTATTTTGACGAAATCTGTGGAGTTTTCAAGTGTTCCTATCATACAAAAATCATCACAATCATTACCTAAAATAATAATCTCATAGTAATCACTCTAGGTACTTTTGAAACTATTTAAATTCAACTAAATCTAAATTCCTAGCTTAAACCCACTGCTGCTCAACCAAAAAAATACTTAAAAACTCATAAATCTTTCAACCTTACCTTAGATAAGCTTAGATGTTTAAACACAAAGTCTCGAACTTTACCAATCCACAAAAATATATGGGTATTAAAGCAACTATTTCAGTTTTGGAAATCCAAGATCAAAAGATTCAAAGCTAAAAATATCATCGTTTTTCATAAAAATCCAAAACTAAGCTTTAAAATCATAAAAATAAAGTTTTGAGTTAAAAATGGGCTAGGAGACACTTGGTGTCGAGGGTTTATCTTGCCAATACAGTTGAAGGCTATTAACCATCGAAAAATGTGAGCTATTTATAGTTTTAAATGTAAAAAATACTATTTTACCCTTTTTATTTTCCTGAAAATAACAAAATGTATCAATACATTTGGGCCATGTATCGATACATTTGGTTTTGGAAAAATTGTAATGATACATTATAAACATGTATTAGTACATGATCATATGTATCGATACATTATGAATATGTATCTATACATTTGAAACATAATGTAGTTTTTGTGACAAATTACCTATGAAAGCTGTCCAGCTTATTTACATTAAATAAGCATTTAAATAAATATCCTCATTTTTACTTCTTTCCTTGTCACTCTCCATTTACTTAAGATATTTAATGTAAATAAGCAAACAACCCCCTATTTGGATTCAATAAAATATCAAAAAATTAAAATATGAAAGATCAAAATCTAAATTTTGATTTTAGAAACAAAATCGAAAGAGTTCAACTAAAATTAAATTTGCGACTCCCGTTTACCATAGCAAACGTACTCCAAAAATTATGGTAACATAATTTTTGGTCATCTAAACATTAAGGGAATCATTACCACCATTTTTTATTTCCAAAAAATTGTTTTATAAAAATCATATATTTTGATCCTTCCCAAATTTAGAAAATTTTCTACTTCAAAAGTGATAGACAATAAAAAGTGTTAATGAATTCATTTTTTTCAAGGTTAAAACTAAGTTTGATATTCAAAACATGTAATCTATATGTTCACTTAAGGATTTCTCAACTTATCATGTCATGACCTAATACTCCCCTCGAGCTCGTGACAACTGTCGCGGTGTCTCGATCGACACTCATTACCCGAAATGTCAACCGGAACCCCGCAAGGCTTTAATATCAATTTCTCATTTCCCTTGTGAGTAACCGTTGCCAAATATCATGTTCTAAAATATTTTAAGCTATTTCCAACTTAAATCAATAAAAAAAATGATTTCTGTCTCACAGGGGCATTTTGGTCATTTTTTCTCAAAAATCTCGAAACTAGCTAAAAGTGTAGTATGTAAGTGGAAAACACATATTTTATAATAAAAAATAAGTTCAGATATTTAAAACATTCATTTAAAGTGAAATTATAACTATTTGAATATAATAAAAATATTCAATAAAATATTCTATTTTCTTATAAAACAATATTTATAGAGTTATTGGTAAATAATTTTTGTAGCGTAAAAGCTAAATAAATTCATACATACTGTAATATAGATAACCAAAGTATAAAATATAATTTACAGTGACACGTGGGCCCACGAACGACCAAAAGTATCAAAAGCAGTAAACCTACAGTTTTTTAAGATGCAAGTCCAACTGTAGCCCTCAACAAAGTGAGCTATCTACCGACTGTCCTGAGCCTGAAATGGATGGAAATGAGGGTGGTGAGATTATATAATCCCAGTGAGTAAACAAATATCATCTAAAATATCTAAAGTCGAGTAAATGGAGACAGATAAAATAGTTTAACATAAAAATGATTCACAGCATTTCGAACTCATTTTAATAAGATAAAATAGATTCATTTCACCCAAATAAACAACGAGGCTTATGATTTCCTGAAAAGTTTGGCTCGTGCCAAAATCATTCTCATACTCAGTTATCAGGGATACCTTGGCCTGGGGCTATCCCAATTGAGTCCATCAAGGCTCTTAAAAAGTCATGTACGCATAAATCATGTTTTTATTTTGAAAACATAGTCGTTCTTTGGCGTTGGCTGAGTCCACCCTCATGTGGTGGTTTGGCGTGAAGTGAACTCTAAAGTTGTACCTCGGGAGTTACCCTACATGCCTTTTCGATCGAGGTAAGAATATAATGAGGTTACCATGCCCCTCTAATAGGCTGGTCCACGAAACCCGCCCACTGCAGCAAGCTAAACCCACCAATTCAATAAAATCTCAACCGCATGACATGGCAATTATATTACAATCCAACCTTTCAAGGCTAAATACATAGTTTATATATTTCAACACAAATACCAATTTAGTCATTCATGCAAATATTGTCATAAGCCATTCGATTCAAACCATGAATTTACAACATATGAAAACAGTCTCCAATTACTCTATTTTCAAACCATCATTTCATTTCAAGACAATGTTATAAAATCATTTCATTAAATCACATTTTAATTACAAAACACAAAGATTTACCATTTAACACATTTTTCATAAAATCACAAAATCGGATAAAAACCACTTTGGATAATTAAGATGATAGTAAGGTTACTCATTATTTCGGGAGTCGAATTTCGAGTACTCCGATTCTTGATCCTCGGGTACTATCTCTTTACTTTTTCCAGAATGCTCACCACCTAGACATAATGCACAATAAGCCATTTACTACATTTGTGCTAAATTGTTATAAAACCAATTCAGGCTCTATACTAATGCATAAAATGGGATGTGAAATACTCGGGGTAACTATCTAAATACGGTGTTCAATATAAATTCAATTATGTACCTAAATAAACGTTATTGGCCTAATTCGATCTATCACCCGATTAATTGGCCAATACGTCCAATTCAAATCCAAATAATTCCATTTTTCTCCCAATACTCCAAAACATCAAATACAAATTAAATAACTTGAAATATGGCAAAATCATCCGCACATTTTCTCTTGGAAAATTCGACCATGGTGGGTGCATCAACACTATAATTTTTCAAGCTTGATTCTCACACCATAAATCACTAATTCCTAACCAAATCACTTGAAATAAAATCAAAATCATCATCAATATTCTACATGGAGAATTCGGCCAATGATGGGTGATGGGAGGAAGTTAATTTTTCCTGTTGGCTTTTCATTCTACACATCACTAACTAACTAAAAACACTAAAATACATTGAAATCTAACCAAATCAAGCATCAAAACCTCCCTTTAAGTGTTCGGCCAGCATGGGATTCATCATGAAATCATATGATTCAACCATGAAAAATAAGAAAAAATGCTTAAGAAAGAGAGATCTCAAGCTTAATTAAAAAATCTTACATTTTTTTCACTTATTTCCTTGAATTTCCACACTTTTCCCTTGAATTTTTCCACCTAGGGTTTTGTTCTTCCTTTTCTTCCTTTGTTCTTGCTTTGGCCGGCCATAAGAATGAGAAATGGGCTGGTTTTGTACTAATTTATAAGGAAAATAATAAAAAAATAAAAGCTTGACACTTGTCACCTTACCATTGGTCCATTTTTAAATTCTTAACTATTAAGCTTTCTTTCTCCACCACATAAAATCCTTTAATTATCCATAATAATATTGGGTAAAATCCATGTGCTGGACAAGTGTTGGGTGATGTAAAATATCATTTTTGCTCCCAGGATGGCAAAATGACTATTTTGCCCTTATGCTCAAAAAAATGTCGAAATTAAAATTTTTCTCTTCTTAAACTCAAATTATGTTTTAAATAGTCAATCTTGATCAAAAAATTCTTCCAACATTCCAATTTTAACCTCGGGTGGCAAAATGACCATTTTGCCCCTAGGTCATGAAAATTCCAATTTGACTCCAAATCGGTCCTCGAACTCCGAATCACCATTTTAAGTCATTCTGGGATTTTAAAAGTCTCAATTTCATCTTAAAATCTCTATTTGGACTAGTTCGAGGTTTAATTCAACTTAATTGTACATTTGGTACAATACCGTCCTTTAACGATTTTCAAGGTACCCAAGTAAGCAAACATGCATTCTTATGTAGGAATGGCACAATAAACATATTGTCGAGCTAGGCTTGACATATCATCTTACTAAAGGTGGAATTTCATAGCAAATGTGTCACCTTTGAACTTAGTTGTAGAAGAATCGACCTCTCAAATAAAAGAATCAATTCTCAAGGGATGGAAAGCTCCAAACTTTGTGAAGAACTGACAACTCAACAACAAAGACTTGGTTTTACATATGCAACAGAATTGTTTAAGCTAGTTGGAACGTACGAGAAGTGATTCAACTTTTACTCCAATGAGTAAGAAATCACTAAGGTTATAAACACTTACCTTAATGATGTTAAAGAAAGGATTTTGAATGGATTTGAATCATCTTTGAAGAATAAAAGAGAGAAAAAAACAAGAGAAAAAGCTATGAGCAAAAAAATCCTATCTTTAAGCAAGAGAAAAACCTAAAGATCACATTTTTATCCTTCAGTTGATACTCCTTGAGCTTAAACTTTCCTTGATCATTCATATCCTTTGAGAAAGCTCTCATCTTTCTGATCCTAAACTTCTTTATCAATTTTTCTAGAGGTTTTGAGTTAGAGATTCTTTAGAAGTCACTGTTGTATTGGTTATACCTCTAAGCAAAAGGTAAAGGGGTTTTGCTTGATCCTTTAAAAGGCTACATCTTGTGTAAGGATTGTACTTGAACTTAAAACAAGTAGTGTCTTGGTAGAGGTTACTGTTGGAGTAGGATCATAGTGGATTGATGTGATTATGTAAAGCATGGATTTCAAACAATTTCTTTTATAAAGGAAGCAAGAAATCCAAATACACAAGCGGAAACACACATCATTTTATTGCAAGTAACATAATCACATCTTAAAAAAAAAATCTATTAAGCAAAAAAACCATACCTTTTATTTTGAGATCTTTTTTCAGACACCACCACACCAATGAATGATTTCTCGACCAAATAAGTTTACCACTTGTTCTTCAAGAATTTTTTCAACTTGAACCTTGAGTGGACAAGGTGGGGAATGCTNAGATCTTTTTTCAGACACCACCACACCAATGAAAGATTTCTCGACCAAACAAGTTTACCACTTATTCTTCAAGAACGCTTTCAACTTGAACCTTGAGTGGACAAGGTGTGGAATGCTAGATTGCAATATGGCAATCGATTTTGTCTCTCTTTTCTTTTTAAAAATTAATGGCTAGTTTTTTTTCATAAAATTCAGTGAAGAATTGGATAAAGGAAGAAAGATACGAAAAAGTTTGGAGGAGGAAGAGGAGAGAAGTGACGGCTGAAACTTTTTAAAGAAAAAGTACGTTCAGTTTTTTTCTTTCAATCTCTTCTTTTTTTTATTAAAACTCTTGCTTCAAAGGTTTAATCAAAATCAAACACCTTTGAATCGATTTTGACCATCCATTTAGAGTTATGGAAGCATCAAACATACTCCATAATTATCAAAATTAAAATTAAAGAATAAATAATTTAATTATTTAATTATCATTTAAAGTTCTTGATAAAATAAAACTTCTTATTGAATAATAACTCTTATTTTATTACTATTCATCCTTATTTTAAAAAAAATTAATAATAAATAATAGAGTGATAGTCAAACATGGAGTCTCCTTTTATCAACATGAAAATCTAGATTCATTTTGTAAGAATCCTCCTAGCATTATCTTAATTTAAGACAACTCTTGTCTTTAATTAAGACAAAAATATTTTATCTTGTCTAAATTGAGACAAATATATTTTCTTGTCTAGATTAAGACAAAAAATATTTTTCTTGTCTTAAATTAAGACAAATATATTTTCTTGTCTAAATTAAGACCAAATATGTTTTTTTATCTAAATTAATACAAACATGTTAAAGCTGTTAATCTTGTATACAATTTAATTAATCAAATAAAATATGCATTCCAACTTAAACAAGTTGAATTCCATGAAGCTAAGTGGAGAATCTATTTGGACATAGATATTCCAAGCTCCAATAAACTTAAAATTATTCTTAATCTCATTAAAAAAACAATTTAAGCTTATTAACCATGAAATCACTCCACCATAGATTCAGGGTTGCACTCCTGGATTAACTATAATTACAAGAAACAATTCAATACTTGATATTACAAACCTTATATTGCGAACCCTCATAACCATCTAATGATAAAAGGTGAAATTATTGTTTTACCCTTTATATCAATCTTGTCTCTTAGTCTTAAATTTCATCCAATTAGTGATTCAATTCTCTAGATTTAATCTTTTGAGTATCTAGATGTGATGAATAGCTAATTCATCAATCCATTAAGCCCAAATTAATCACTAATCTTCTTGAAATCACTAAAAGTGATGTTAATGTTATGAACTCCATTATTTGGATATATGTTCCAAGGTGTTTACCTCGATTATAATCCCAAAATATGGAGATTACATCAACGCTTTATGATGATCATGCTCATGGTAAATTAAAGATTATAAAGAGATTAAACATGAGTCCACTATCCATCAAGATTTTGGTTCTCCTATAAGAAAATGCATAAGTGTGAGATTAAGATTTAAGTAACAATTAAACTTAAATTTGATTCTCACATGATTCTAGTTCATGTTGTAGTGTCATTACTCGAAGTCAACCATTTCAATAATTTGAGACTCATCATTCCCTTGAAATTAATCACATTCGTTTCATTGAAAGTACTCTAGACACTACAACCTTAACACAATAAAGTAACCACCTTTATTATATAGCTGTGAATAATTTTTAGATTTAATTAAAATTCATGTCTTCTATGTATGACTCTTCATACAAATGTATTTTAATATCTCAATAGAATCATGGTACCTTAATAATTAGATAATGAATGTTTACTTAAAACAAACTCTTCGTCTTATTATCAAAATATACTTTCATTACGAATAAATTTAATGAAATTAAGTATAAGAATATACTTGCTTTCCAAGGCACCATATTCTCAAAATTCCTAACAATCTCCCACTTGTCCTAAACCAAGTATGACATATCCCTCATTCTAAGACCTTCTAAGTGACTATCAAAACTCTTTTGTGTTAGAGTCTTTGTGAATGGATTTGTGAGGTTCTGCTCTGTTGGAATTTTCCTCACAAGTACTTTTCCATGTTGTATGATCCCTTGAATAAGATGATACTTCCTTTCAATATGTTTTGTTGCTTTATGATTCCGCTTTCTTTATTGTAGAAATGAATATTTTTCTTAACATATTGGGTTTGTATTAAATACGTTGAACTAGAATTTTTGATCTAGGATTATGGTGGATTTTAATATGTAGCTTGGATATTGTGTTGGTTTATTTCTTATTTTCAATGGAAATATTGATGTTTGCTCAAATTGGCCTTTATTGCCCATTTATTTGCTTGATCACCATTTAAATGTGTCTAGGTATTTAGATGACACTAGAGAGAGGTAGTCTAAAATAGACCTTGATTTGGGTAATATGTGTTCAATACACTTAGAAAGGAATTTCAGTATTTTGATGTGCAATTAGAGTAGACATACATTTAATTGCCACATATAGTCAATTTTTAGAACCGTGGCTTAAAGAACTTAATTTAGTTGTTTCTTATAGACATATAGTGATTCAATTAGGTAAAGCAAGTGTGTAATATCTCGACGGAGAATTATACATACTTTAAGATTCTAGACTAACATCAACTTTCATTGAGATAAAGTAATTAAGCAAACACAATTTCAAGTGAAATATTAAAGGATATCATAATCCTAGACTATTAGACCATCAGTTCCACCTCAATTTGTTATTAGCACCTCTTATATTAGAGTTAGTTAATTAGATTACTTTTTAATTATTGCTCAAAATTTGGTATTTGGATAAAATTAGCTTGTTTTAATTTTTGTAATTAGCAAAAACAATTAGATCAACTCCTCGAGGGATCGACAACCTCAACTTATCACTATATTACTTGTTGCGATCGTGTGCACTTGCAAGTAGTCTTTGCTTGTATTTTGCATTTAATTTAGAGCACTTCTCATGTCACGACCCGAAACTCTCATCGAGCCCGTGACAACCGTCGCGACGTCCCGATAGGCACTCATTACCCCGAATGCCGATCGAAACTCCGCAAGGCTTAGCATCAGCTTCCGCATCTCCCCAGTGAGCAACAGTTATTAAATCTCACATTTCAAAAAAATCATAAGTCATTTCCAAATCAAAACAATAAAATATTACTTTTTGGCTCACAGGGGCATTTTTGTCATTTTTTTTTAAAAAATATCGAAACTCGCCAAAAACATGGTGTAAAAGCTAAATATATTCATACATACTTTAAATCAAATAACTGAAGAATAAAATTACTTTTACAGTGATACGTGGGCCCCCAACTGACTAAGAAGATACAGGGCTATGAACCCTTACTTTCTAAGATGCAACTCCGAGATTAATTCTCGTCTTAATCAACTATCAACAAATTGTCCTGAGCCTGAAAAATGGATAGGAAGAGGGGTGAGATTATGATTACATAATCCCAGTGAGTAGATAGACATCATCAAAATAATCTAAAGCCGAGTAATAGGAGACAATTAAAATAATTCATCCCAACCCATATAAATAATTGGATTTCATTCAATTACTCAACATGGCTTATGCACTTTTCAAAACTTGGCCCTTGCCAAAAATCCATTCTCGGGGATACCACGTGGAGGCATCTTACCGAGACCGCCAAGGCTGTTTATTATCACACACACAAACACATTTTACCTTTGACAACACAGTCGTTCCTTAGCGTTGGCTGAGTCTCACTTTCACGTGGTGGCCCGAATGTGAGGTGCACTCAAATCCTACCTCGGGAGTTATCCTACGTGCCTCTCCAATTGAGGTAAGCTCAATAATTGGGAACCGTGCCCCTCTAATTAGGCTAGCCCACGGAACCCCCGTCACTACAGTGCCCACAAATCCTACCTCGAGAGTTATTCTACGCGCCTCTCCAATCGAGGTAAGCTCAATAATTGGGAACCGTGCCCCTCTAATTAGGCTGGCCCACAGAACCCCCGTCACTGCAGTGCCCACTTTATAATCCACCAACCAATAAAATCACAATAGTATGACATGGCTCACTTAACACATTCAAGGCAAATCAAAGCAGTTCACATATTCTTAAAATCATGAAAATAACCAGTCATACCCACATTTATCATAAGCCATTTAATGTAAAATCATGGATAAACAACACAATCATAGTATAGGTCTCCAATTACTCTATTTTTGAAATCATTATTAAATTTT
>NC_030851.1:25268689-25307158 GCF_000208745.1 Theobroma cacao
AACTAATTAACACACAATTAGGCAAAATTTATCTTCACTTTTCTTCTTGGAACTTTCGGCCAACAATGGTACACTAACTCCGTGATTTTTCCTACTTAATTTTTTCTCCATAATTCATTAATTCCTACACCAAAAACTATTATTTCTTAATCAAATCACCTAGAATAACATCCCATTCTTCCTCTTTATTCACTTAGAGAATTCGGCTATTGATGGGCACCAAACCTTTGGTGGTTTTCTTCACTTGTTTTCATGCTACACATCATTAATCACCTAAAAACACTAACATACCTAAAAATCAAACCAATCCAAGATCATTCTCTCTCCATACCCATTTTGACCAGCCATGAATTCATCATGAAAACATGTAATTTAACCATGGAAATTAAGGGAAAATGCATGGGTAAGGTAAATCACTAGCAAAATCAAAGAAATTTTACCTTTGCTTGATCAAATCCTTGAATTCCAACACTTTCTCTTTGATTTGTCCCACCTAGGGTTTGTTTTTCGTTAGTTTCTCTTCTCTTCTGGTTTGGCTGATCACTATGGGAGAAATAGGCTGATTTTTTACCTTTTTATAAAGAAATAATAAAATAATAAAAACATGACACATGGCATTTCCTTATTGGTTCAAATTTTAAATATTTGACTTTTAATTCTTTAATTCTCCACCACACATTTCTCATGTTTATCCATTTCCATGATGAATAAAATCCCTTGGTCTTGACAAATGTCGAGGTGAAAATTTACCGATTTACCCTCGGGGTGGCAAAATTAACATTTCACCCTTATACTCTAAATTATACCGGAATTAAAATTTTTCACTTCTAAACTTCAAATCATACTCCAATACTCAAATCATACTCCAATAAGTCAAATGAACCAAAAAAAATCTTTTCTAAAAATTTCCATTTTGTCCCTAAGTGGCAAATGACCATTTTGCCCTTGAATAGTGAAAATTTCGGTTTGACTCCAAATTGATCCTCGAACTCCGAATTACCATTTTGAGTCATCCATGAACTGTGACACTCTTAATTTCACCTTAAAATTCCTATTTGAACTAGTTGAGGCTTAATCGACTTAATGTTACCATTAAGGGCAATATCGTCTTTTAACGATTTCTCAAACTTCCTAAATATGTAACGATTCTATTGAGCATGTAAATGACGTTGTAATTATTTTTTAGAACAGGGTTTGACATCTCATATCACACAAGCACAAGATATCATACACAATAAATTTTTTACGCCATTGCCGGGTAATTGTTTTTTATTCTTTTGCTAATATTAATACCAAGCAAGCTAGTCTTAATTCAAGCTTTATTTTCTTTATTTTCAAGTTTTTTTAGTTAATGAATTATTATAACTATCAGTGGTCATTTGAACAATTTGCGCCTAAGAAGGTTACTAGTGATTATGAATTTGATGCAAGTAGTGCTTTAACCACAGAAGTATATGCTTTATCTCAAAAAATTAACACTTGGGGTGTTAATGTTTTTCCGAGTCTTTTTATGACATGCGAGCTTTGTGGAGATAGGCATTTAAGTAATTGTTGCCCAGCCTATTATGAATCAATGCAATTTGATGGAAGCTTCAATGGGCAACAAAACAATTCGTACTCCAACAGTTACAACTCAGGGTGGAATCACCCAACTTTTTCACGGAGTAATGATCAGGGTCCTATATATTCATCACAGCTTGTTTTCATAATGGTTTTCAATCACAAGTTACAGCCCCTATACTTGAGAAAAAGCTAACTTTGAAAGAGATGCTTAGGCAACACATGAAAAATATGGATGCAGTCATTCAAAGCAATAAAGTTTCAATGAGAAATATTGAGGCACAAATAGGTCAACTAGCTAGTGCCATCAACAATAGGCCTTTAGAAACTTTACCGAATGACATTGAGCTTAATCCTAGAAAGGAAAAATATGGTAAGCTTTTTGATGAGGTAAATGGTAAGAATGTGGTAGATAATGGAGATAAAGTAGATCAAGAGAATAATTCCAGCAAGCAAGTTCAAGATGAAGAAATTAAGTAAGAAAAGGAAGTATCTACACCACCACAAGTCAAGCCATTTGTGCCTTTGATTCCCTTTTTGGATACAGTTGATGAGCTTCCTAAGAAGGCTGTTGAAATGGAAAATCCAAAGAAACTTTTTGAAGTTTGTTTGGTTCAAAATGCAACAACAAAAGACAAGGATGAAAAACTCACAAATGTTACATATGTTTTAAAGGCTACACCAGTGGTACATGATTCAAGAAGAACTCAATTTGAGAAGTTGGGTAAAATTCAGTCTATTCCACCACTTTGGGTTAAGCAAGCACCAAATTTTGAGTTAAAGCCACTACAACCTTGTAAAACCCGACCCTATAAATACATGTCATGACATACATGCACTGAGTAGTACGTTATTATGCTAAGAAAGCACATAAGAAAAGACAAAACCCGATATCGTACCTAACGGTACACTTGAGTTGATTTAACCTCGAACTAGTTCAAATAGAAATTGTAGGATGAAATTTAATATTTTATAGTCCAGGAATGACAAAAATGATTATTTGGAGTTCGAGGATTCATTTGGGGTAAAATTGGAAATTTTGATATTCAAGGGCAAAATCGTCATTTTGCCACCTAAGATAATAATTTGATCATGGAGTGAAATTTTTTGACCAAGATTAACTATTTGGAGTATAATTTAATGATAGGAAGTGAAAAAGTTTAATTCTGGTGATTTTTGGAGTGTATGGGCAAAATCGTAATTTTGCCACCCGCGGACAAAATTTGAGATTTTGAGAGAATTTAGATCAAATTTGACAAATTGGAGAATGGTATGAGAATAAGGGATGAAAAATATGTCTATCGGCAATTTTTCAGTTTTTGGGGCAAAAAAGTAATTTTTGACTTTTACGGGGCAAAATTGTAAATTTCAAAAAAATTACTCCACCGAGACTTTGGATAAGTCTGAGAATTTTATCTAAGCTATGGATATGTGGGACAAGTGTATGGTGAAAATTTGGAAACAAATGGATGAAATTTTAAAAATGGGCCAATGGGAAAGTGACACGTGACATTTTTTAAAATAAAATAATATTATTTTAATGAAAAGTCAGCCATTTAAACCCAAATTTTGAGTGCTGGCCAGCCATAAGGAAGAAAAAGAGAGGAAATAGAGAGGAAAGGAAGAAAAAAAGAAAAAGCAAAGAGAAACAAGAAAATTCAAAGAGAAATTCGCAGTTTTCGACCGTTTACGCGTCTAACGGTAAGATTTTTCGATTTTAGCTTGATTTCTACCTTTCCTATGCCTTTATTTCCATTTAGCATGCTTGAGGAGAGAGATCAAAAAGTGATATCAAGGGCTGGACGAAATTCTAGGGGAGAGAAATTGAAATNCAGAAAAAAAATGACCAAAATACCCCTGTGTGGCGAAAATTTTATTTTGATTGTTTTTGATCTAAAATAGTATATATTCTCTAAAAACTCGATATTTAACAATGATTGCTCACAGGAAAGGAAAGAAACTGATATGTAAGCCTTGCGGGGTTCCGGTTGGCATTCCGGATAATGAGTATTAATCGGGACGTCGCGGCGATTATCATGGGCCTGAGAGAGGTTCCGGGTCGTGACAAACCTCATCTTAGGAGGAGGCTATTTTAACACTTCAAGCTTTCCCATGGAAACGTAAGGAAAAATGGTTAGGTCCTTTTAGAGTGATCAAGATATTTCCATGTGAAATAACAAAGATAGAGAAGGAGGCCACTGAAGCACTTAAGGTCAACGAAATGAGCCTTGAGCCATATGTTGTGGATGAAGAAAGGCATAATGGGGTGCCATAATCAACCTAGTGACTATAAAAAAGTGCTTCTTAAGAGGTAACCCAAGTCTCTAATCTCTTTCTCATTTTCCTTTTTGCACTTATAATAGTCTTTGTTAAATTTAGTTAATTGCTATGTCATTTTCAATTGCATGAAGTTTATAATTCATAGTCTCATTAATTTTAAATATGTTAATTTTCAGTTTTGTTATTTTATGTTAGCTCTTAAGTGTTTTCTTACTATTTTCAATTGATTGATTGATTTTCTTAATATTTGATTTGCTTTGCAAGTGGAAATAAGAGATTTCAGAAGTTTCAATGTTGCAACATTAAGCCTCTAGCGCCGCAACGCGCTAAAGAAGCTATAAGCACTCAAACACAAAACTCTCAGTGCTGCAACGCTAAGGCTTTAGCACTGCAGCACTAGGATGGGAGCAACTCCAGTAGCTACAGCGCTGCAGCACTAATGTCCCAATGTTGCAGCACTGTAAAGTCTCCCATTCCAGCAGAGGCAATGCTGCAGTGCCAAACCCCTAGCATTGCAATGATGCAAAGTCTCCTAGTCCAGCAGCTTCAGCGCTACGACGTTAATTTCCCAATGCTATAGCACTACAAAGTCTCCCAATCCAGTAGCCGCAGCACCAAACCCTTAGCTTTGCAGCATTGCCAAGCTCCCATTCCAGCAGAGACAATGCTGCAGCGCCAAAGCCTTAGCACTAAAACGTTGCAAAGCCCCTCCTTCTAGCAGTGTCAGCGTTGCAGCGTTGACCCTTCGAGCGCTGCAACGTTGATGTGTTATAAAAAAAACTAAAGGGTTGAAGTTTTTTTTTATTTAGTTAGATTTTCCTATTAATTTGTTTTTGTTCTCTTTCTTATTTAGATTGTTGTCACTTTAATGGATTTTCCCAATAACTTTGGATTTAATGAGGATGAAGAGGAAGATTAAAGGATCTCCATTAACCAAAGGAGTATTCTTAACTTTTCTTCTTGACTTTTTAACGTTAAAGACAATGTTAGTTTTAATTTTGGGGGAGAATTTAAAATTTTAAGCTTTGTTTGTTTTTAGTTACATGTTATGTTTTAGTTTACTTTTGTTTAAAATTTCAGCAAAGTTTTTTAGAATGTTGACTATGATTAGTTGCACCACTCATTTTGATTTACTTATCCAATGAAAAAAATTAGTTATCTTGTTAGCGTATGCTTTTAGTAAGCGTGAATATTATTTAAGTATTATGTTGAACTTTGTTGTTAAGTATCACTGTAGAATGTGAATTTCTAGCAACATGAGCACATATTTCATGCTTTGAATAATTGTGTATATTTAGAGAATTTTTAGGCAAGTGTAAATTTTTGAAAAAAGTCTTGAGTTTTAGAATTTGTTTTAATTTCTGTCGAGGCGAAATCCTAGGCTACACTTAGTTAGGGAGATGACTTAAGCCATTTTTGGATCGATTGAGCTTTTGAGCGTACCATATACAATTATATCCTTAGTCACCCTTGTTTGAGCCAAAATTTTCCTTTCTTTCATTAAACACTAAGTAAAAAAAACCTTCACCTAGAAATAAAATTCCCACTTTAGCACCCATCACTGCTAAGTATATAGATTATTTTTAGGAGATGTGTTGAGCTTAGTAATGGTGAAAAAGATAGAGAAGTGAAGTTGAAGTAAAAATTCAAAAAGTTCTATAGAACTCATCGTACTACCTATCATAAAATGACACAAGTTTAAGGGTGTTAAATTTTGATGAAAGAAAAAAAAGAAAAAAATGAAAAATCCAAAAATAGAATAAAGTGTTTGATGAATAAAAAGGGAGAAAGAATTGAAAAAAAAAGTGTGATTAGAAGAAGTGAAAAGTAAAGCTCAGTAGAGATCCTAGAATAATCATGGGCTTAGGGTGATTTGAGCTGCATTTTATCCTTTATCATACCTTGACCCTAGCCACTCATTACAAGCTAGATAAAGTCCTAAGAATCTTTAATTAAGTGTTAGCCTACATTAGTGGAGAAAGAGATGAAGAGCAAACATATGAAACTCTTGACTAATTTGAACTTGTGCATGAATATAGACATATCTAAATGATCTAATTTTCATTGCAAGAAACTATATACACACATACATGGAATTCCATTTGAAAAATGAGCTTACAACCTATTGAAATGTGAACTTCAATAATATTAGTGCTTTGCTTTGAGTTGAGAAAACAAGGTAACTTACGAGGAACTAAAAGTGATCTTAGGATTGGTGTAACCAATTTATGGTTCAATGTTTTTGATGTTCATCTTTCTTTTTTTTTTTTTAGAGTTTTGCTCGAGGACTAGCCAAATATTAAGTTTGGGGGTATGATAACTTTATTATATAAAGTTATCTTGCCATATTTTGAGTGATAAAATGGCTAAGTCTTTGAGTTTAGGAAAAGTTGTAAGCAGTTTTCTTTGTTCTTCTTTAATTAGTTAACTTATAATTTAACTAGTTTATTTCAAGTTATTTTAGTTCTTTTGTATGATAAAAATGCCTATTTTTAGCTATGGCTGATTCAGTTCCTATGTTTTCAAGGTTCTCAAAAGAGAAGGGGTCAAGCGGCAAGGAATTGCACAAGTTGACCAAGTGCAGACTTTACCAAACATGCAGTGGTATTTTAGACATAACTCAAGGTATAGAAGTCCAATCAATGTGATTCTTAGACCATTGGAAAGATAAAAGGAAGGGCTATAAGTTTCATTTTTATCACTTCATCTAGTTTTGATTTGAGCATAGTCAAAATCGTATTAGAAATAGCTTGACTACAGTAGCTCTACATGAGACAGCTTCAAGGAAGAACAACAGGAAACAACAAGCATAGCGCTGCAACGCTGTAGCATTGTTCCCCCTCACTAAACAAAACTCAAAGCGCTACATCACCAAGCTCTCAGCGCTGCAGTGCTGTCCAGCAACATTTTTACAAGGCAGTATCATCAGTGCTACTCCCCCAAGTTTGTAGCGCTGCAGCGTTGTACTCATCAGTCGTCCCCACTCACCAAGCAATAAGCTTGGCACTGCAGTGCCACATTCTTAGCCCTGCAACACTGTCCAGTGAAGCAACATTGCCTTTGGCAATGAAGTCAGTGCTACAGTGCTAACTTAAATGAAGAAGTCTGAACCCTCCGATCTTTCAAATTAGAGGGCCATGTAGAGTGCTATAAAAAGAGGCATTTTTAGGCTTAAAGGGAGGGAAATCTGGAGGGGAAAAGCAGCTTTTCAAAAAAATAGAAAAAAGTGAGGGATTTGGTTTACTCAAAAGAGGAAAAGGGAGAAGAACAGTGACAGATTTTCTTGGGAGCTGTATCATCCACATCAACTTAACTTTCTCACACTAGTTTCATCTCTCTCTCTCTCTCTCTTTTCTTTACTGTAGAAATGAATAATTTTCTAAATATATTGGGTTTTGCATTAAATAAGTTGAACTAGAATTTTTTATCTAGGATTATGGTGGATTTTAATATGTAGCTTGGATATTGTGTTGGTTTATTGCTTATTTTCCATGGAAGTATTGATGTTTACTCAACTTGGAGTTTATTGCCCATTTATTTGCTTGATCACCATTTAAATTTGCCTAGGTATTTAGATGGCCCTTGAAAGGGTTAGTCTAAATTAGACCTTGATTTGGGTAATGTGTGTTCAATACACTTAGAAAGGAATTTCAGTGTTTTGATGCGCAATTAGAGTAAACATACATTTAATTACCACACATAGTCAATTTTTATAACCTTGGCTTAAAGAACTTAATTTAGTTGTTTCCTATAAACATATAGTGATTCAATTAGGTAAAGCAAGTGTGTAATATCTCGACCGAGAATTACACTTATTTTAAGATTCTATACTAACATCTATTTTTATTGAGATTAAGTAATTAAGCAAACACAATTTCAAGTGAAATATTAAAGGATACCATAATCCTAGACTATTAGACCATCAGTTCCACCTCAATTTGTTATTTGCACCTATAAATTAGAGTTAGTTAATTAAATTACTTTTTAATTATTGCTCAAAATTTAGTACTTGGATAAAATTAGCTTGTTTTAATTTTAGTAATTAGCAACAATAATTAGATCAACTCCTCGAGGGATCGGCAACCTCAGCTTATCACTATATTACTTGTTGCGGTTGTGTGCACTTATATGTAGTCTTTACTTGTATTTTGCATTTAATTTAGAGCACATCTCATATCACACAAGCACAAGATATTATACACAACAAGTTTTTGAGATTGTATGTTATTTGTTTTATTTTGTTTAATTATCATTATTAATTTTGAAGATATTTATTTATGTTAATGTTCAAGGCATCTTAAACGGGATATTATGGGGAGCATGATTCGTTAGAAAGAGGAAAAAAAAAAGAAAAAGGAAAAGAAAATGTTGAAACATAATAGACGGGTATTTTTTTTATGAGTTTTGAGATTTAATTCTTTATTTTGTTTTTTTCTCTTTTTAATTTTTTATTATTCTTTCTAATGTTTTATTTCTTTACTGATAATTTTTACAATTTTGTTTTTTTAAAAATTGTAATACAAGTAAACATTAACTACCCATTATTGTTATTTTTTATGCATGAATTTTTTTGTTTTTTAAGTTGATCTAGTTTTTCAATTAATATTTTGGAATGCGATTGATTAGGGTTGCTTTATTTTGTTGTACAATTCTAGTTTTTACAAGTTTAAGATAAGTTCCAATTATAATTGTTTCGAAGGTATTTTATATATTGTTCTTATTTTATTTCTTAATTTCATGATTTTCTGTTTGTTTAAATTTTTATTATTTGAATTCTTTATTATTTTTATTCTTATAATGTTGTTACTTCCATACAGACACTGGAAGTCTTTCATTTAAGTTTTAAATTCTTTCTTTGGTTTTTATCTTATATAATTAGATGTATGGCTATATTTTTCTATTATAAATAATAATCTACTTGCACTTTTACTCAAGTTGTATCAATTATTGACTTTTTTTATCTATTGCTCATATTATCTCATATACATCATATAAGCTTATTTTTAATTATCTTTTGACTAAGAATATGTCCTTTACTAGAAATATATTCTTTAATATACATGTTTGTCATTATTATTTTGTTATATGTGTATCTTTCAACTCATTTGATATTTTTTTTGTAATTACTTTCTGAATATTCAAAAATGTCATAAATAAGTGTATTTCTACAAAATATAATATTAGACAACCATTCACTTTATAATTTTATATTATTGAAACCATATTGATAGAATATTATCAAGTTGCAGATTTAGTGAGTTTTGGGATTTGTTTAGTTTTTTTCTCTTTTTTTTTTAATTTGTTATTATTCTTTTTATCAATGTTCAATTTCTTTGTTGATTACACTTATAATTTTATCCCTTTTTTAGAAAAAATTGTCATATAAGTAAATATGAATTACCCATGATTTTTTTTGTGCATGACTTTTTCTATTTTTTAAATTAATGTGATTTTTGGATTAGTTTTCAAAAATGCAATTAATTAGTATTATTTTAATGTTACAAGGCTTTTGTGTTTCTCTTTCTAGAATTATTTATCCCTTTCTTCTCTAATTTTTCCGCTTTAATCTTTCTTTGCATCCCTTTCTTCCTCATTTTATTTGTTTTTCTTCTTCTATTTCTTTTTATTTTCTCAACTTATTTATCTTTTATTTTATTTGATCTGTGTTTTCAATAAAGTAATAGTCTCTAAGTTAACTTGACAAATAACCATAAGAATATCTATTGATTTTTAGATATTTATCTTTATAAATTATAGTGTAATTTCATATTTGTAAATAATACATTGATTCAATATTTGTTTTTAGATAATTATTTTTATATTAATATAAATTAATTTTATATTTTATTCATATATTAAATAATTATATCCTAAATGCATAGCACAAGTACATTCTAATATTATTCAAAACTTACCCGAATCTATTTACAAATAGTCAAAACTAGTGAGAAGCCTAAATAAAATCGGCTCACTTCCATCAAGCATACATCTGTTAACATCCATGCAAACTGCTTTTCGTATTTAAACTCACATCAATATTTAATTATCAAAAATCAGCTATGGACTTTGCACTATGGACTGTGGATCCCTATCTTTTATAAACATTCTGCAACTCCTCAGAGTCGGTCGTCTTGTGGAAATAACGGGTTTGCTTGGCGTCCAGCACTTCAAACACGTGGCTTGACCGGACTTACGTCATACCACATCTCATTTTCCGCTTAAGGTCAAATTTACCGACTTGTCCCTTAGGTAAAATACTAAATATTTAAAAACCTTCCAAGAAAATCAAAAAGCCGAAATGACGGTTATACCCTTTACTTCTGTCACTTTCATGGGTACACCTCATCCGTTCCACACGCTGGGTGGAAGCTGACGTGGACGTCAGGACAAACCAGACTCTGTCCGAAAACCTTCTCACGTGCTTCCTACACCTATCAAGAGCAAATGCATTAAATCATAAAATAAAAAATCTGCCAAATACCATCCTGATGTCTGACCCGGCGTCACAATCACAGTCACAGATTCTCTGCTCCGTAAAATAATAAATCCCCGTTCTCAAAAAATAAAAAGAAAACAAATTCATTATAATAATAACAATAATTTTAAAAATAGGAGCATTGCTGTAAAAGTACTTTTTATTTTTATTTTCTCATTATAATGACAAGAAAAAGAATCATACAGAAAGGATTTAGAATAATACAATAATACATATTAAAATGGGGAAATATTATGTAAATAAGAAGAAAAAACAAGGAGTTGGAATAGGATCAAAGAATAGTAAAAGACAAACTTCAAGTTATCTCCCATCCCATGCATGATGCATTCCTTAGCCATAAATTCTAATATAATTTGACATTTTGGACAACTATTATGGTAATAAAATGATTTAGTTTTGAGGTTATTACCAATTATCTTGATCAAAATCCTTTGGTAAATTACTAATTACTAACATATTTATTTAATTTTTCTTTTCCCTTAAGAAAATTATTAATAAAAAAAAATTATTACATATTTAAAAGAAATCCGTAAAAGAGCATAGAAAGAAAGAAAAAAACATATTGCAGTAAATAGAGTGGTAAGAGGCCCGTGCGTTGCTCCAGTGTGGATAAGTTGAAAGATAGATCGACTGGGGATTGGCGCCACGTGGACCGATATAAAATGTCTCCCTCTATCTACCGCAACGAAACTGCGCATAGCCTTTTGCCCGTCTTCTCGGCCCTTTCTTCTCCTCTAACCAAAGAGAAAAGAAAAGGCGAAAAAAAAAACAAAGGCAGAGAAGGCCAAAAATAAAAGAGGAAGAAGCACATTCACTCCCACAAAGGGAAAGAAAAAGCTATGAAATCTCAAAATTCTTTCAACAGGCAAAAAATCTAGGGTTTTTGGAAATCCGAATCCGCAACCACTTTTAAGATCTCTTCTATAATGGCGACTCCATTCTCGACCTTAGAAGCCGGTGGAGGAGGTGTTGCGGTAATGGCAGGTCCTTTGAACCCAATAGACTCATCCGCACCTTCCAAATCTTGCTTGAAAAGCTCTGCCTCTAAATCTCCCATTCTCATCTTTTTGTTCTTCCACAAGGCCATCAAGGCTGAGCTCGACGGCCTCCATAGAGCCGCCATGGCTTTTGCCACCAACCACCACGACGCTGACCTTACTTCTTTGTTGGAGAGATATCATTTCCTACGTGCTATATATAAGCATCATTGTCACGCCGAAGATGAGGTTCGTGCGTTGTCCTTTTGGTGATTCTTCTCCTTTCACACAACATTGGTTTTTTTCCTTTTTTTTCATTCTCCTCATTTTACTATTTACCATTTTCAGAATAATTCTCAACTCATTTCCGAAAAGTCGCTTTCCAGTGTTGTTACTAAATTCGTAAATTTTGAAGCTTTTTTCGTCTTTTATAGGTTATTGTTTGAGGAAAGAATTTTATTGAAGTTGATTAAAGAACTTGAATGGATCACTGTATTTAGATATGTGGATAATTTTCTGTAAAGCTCGGCTGTGTAGAATTCTACTTAGAAAGCGTAAGTGAACTAAACAGAATTTTTGTTACTTCTAAGTAATCATGTAATTACAAGTGGACATAGACAAACCAAGGCCTTTAATGAGCCCGAATTTTTTTTTAATCTTTCTTTTTCCATGAGGTTCTTGTTGGCTGCATCATCACCTTAGATTTTGTTCGATATTTTGGACTGATTAGGGTGAGACTGAATTCAAAACTATCTTATCTGTAGGTCATCTTTCCAGCTCTTGATATACGTGTGAAGAATGTGGCTCCAACATATTCACTTGAACATGAGGGTGAAAGTGTCCTTTTTGATCAGTTGTTTGCGTTGCTGAATTCAGATATGCAGAATGAAGAAAGCTATCGGAGAGAGTTAGCCTCCTGCACTGGAGCCCTTCAGACATCAATTACTCAGCATATGTCCAAGGAAGAGGAACAGGTGTCTATTTGTTTCTAAAATAATCTGTGTTAGATATTTGAGGCATATGCTTAATTTTAATCCTTAAACCAAATGCTGCATGAACAACTTTTGTCCTAAAATCTTGGTTGTTTTCTTCTTGATGCTTTAAAGCAGCAGTTTTATTGTATTTTGGAGGTGAATGAGGTTGAGGAAATATATCTCTGAGATGATTATCTTCATTCTTGTGCGGTTCATGTTGGACATTGCCATTATTTCAGCACTTTGGTCAACTGAACAAGTTTCTAATTATTAGTTGAAGAGACCTCGAACTCTCAGTGGATTTTTTCTCTTTTATACTGCTCACTCTGGTGGACTCCTTCCATAGCTATTTGGCATCAATTTGGTTACCTCATGATTTCTGAAAAATTTATGAACTTGCCCACTTGGTATCCTTGTGAACTGAGTAAGACTGTTGAATTTTCTTTTCTTTAACTATGGTTTGTGTTACCCTTAGATATTATGATCAGCGAGAGGGAAGCATCTAAGTTTGCTTTTGCATTTCTTTTGGGTACATGTGAAGACCTGCTCCTCTTCCTTTTGAGGATTCAAATCTAAGACCTTCAAATTGATGTCTTAAGTTTGGACTGCTGGGGTGTCTCCTTGGGATGCATTTACCTTTTTATTTTTTGGTCTAGAAATCATCAAAACGTGGGAAAATTGGAAATGCTTTTTTTGAGAACATAGAGAATACCGAGTTCCAGCTGAGTTGTTTAACTTTGCGAAGCCTCTGGTTAATATTGAATGAACCACAGAAAGGTGAGTGCTGTATCACTAGGGAAAGGTTTCTTCCAAACTTTTGTGGAAATTAGTTGGAAAATGGAGGGTAGACACTTAATGCTAGTCAGACTCTGAAATTTTTGGAGATCAAATGTCAATGGGTCATTTGGATTCTTTATCTGTTGAATTCTTACTGTTTAGGATGGTGTCAATAGTCAATGACATGCTTTGTGTTAGTCATTCAAAAAGAATGCTTTCTCCACTTATGTGAGTCTTGCTTCATATGGGTCAGATCACTCAGCATGACACATTCTATTCCACTGAAAAAAAAAGAAAGGAGTTAAATATTCTAAGTTAAAATTATATTAATTTCATTTGGTTGCTGTGGAAATGGCAGGTATTCCCCTTGCTTATTGAGAAGTTTACATTTGAAGAGCAGGCATCATTGGTATGGCAATTTCTTTGCAGCATACCTGTTAATATGATGGTTGAGTTTCTTCCATGGCTTTCCTCCTCTATATCATCTGATGAACATCAAGATATGCACAAGTGCTTGAGCAAGATAATTCCAAAAGAGAAACTTCTTCAGCAGGTGCCTTCTTGGTTATATAGGATAGTAATTATTTCAAACTCAAAAGTTCCTCCTAGAATCAAATCTCACATTTTAAGTTCTGTTGACTGAAGGTTGTTTTTACCTGGATGGAAGGTGTAAAGATGGCTGGTAAATGTAAAAGTTGCAAAGATGATTCCGAGGCTCGATGTGAAGCTTCTGGGACTAGTGTCTTACTAAGTCAAATTGAGAGTGGTCATTGCGCATGTGAATCTTCCAAAAGTGGTAAAAGGAAATATATGGAGCTAAGTTCTAGTCCTAAGGATTCCACTCTGTCCTGTCCTATAGATGAAATAATGCTTTGGCATAATGCTATAAGACGAGAATTGAATGATATAGCTGAGTCTGCTAAGAAGATACAACTTTCTGGTGATTTTTCTGATTTATCTGGCTTCAACAAGAGGCTGCAATTCATTGCTGAAGTTTGCATCTTTCACAGGTGTGGTTTTTCTCTGTGTTTTCCCATCTGATAGTTCTATTCTGATAAAGATGATAACGTTGATGGTGCTTTTATGTTTCAAAGAGGTGTACAGATTTAATGTTCTTCCTTAATTATGGTTGTTATACTTCATAGCTAGTGCTTTGTTATCTTGCATGTACTTTTGAATCCACAGTTTGTTTTATGAACCAAAAAACTTCAATTTTATGATTTGATGCCTGAAAAGTATTAGGACAATTTATAAGCTGCTGTTATGACTAGTTACATGCTACAACATAAACTTCTCTCGTCTCCTTGACTGCAGTATTGCTGAGGACAGAGTTATATTCCCTGCTGTAGATGCAGAACTATCATTTGCTCAGGAGCATGCAGAAGAGGAAATCCAATTTAACAAGCTCAGATGCCTTATCGAAAATATTCAAAGTGTGGGAGCCAATTCATCATCTGCTGAATTCTATGTAAAATTATGCTCACAGGCTGATCAAATAATGGATAGCATACAGAAGCATTTCCATAATGAAGAAGTACAGGCAAGTATTTTGTTGTTTCAGTATGATGAGTTTCTCTGCCTGCTTTGTTTAGATACATGATTCTGCATTTCTTAACATTTGTATAATGGTTGGATCAAATTGTCTGCAATTTGACAAGCACATGTCACTTGAAACCATGTTCGCGCATCTCGTATTGCTCTTAAAAGTACTGTCTATAAGGTATGCTGTGCTGCTTTTGTAGGTACTTCCACTTGCTCGAAAGCACTTTAGCCCTCAAAGACAGCGAGAACTTCTTTATCAGAGCTTATGTGTGATGCCCTTGAAATTGATTGAGTGTGTCTTACCATGGTTGGTAGGATCGTTAAGTGAAGAAGAAGCTAGGTCTTTCCTTCAAAACATGTATTTGGCAGGTTTGATAATATTGATTGAGTGCTGTAGGTTATGTTATTCCTTTTTGTCATTTTCTAACTTTCAGAGTCATATGGACAGCTCCTCCATCGAACTCTGCATTGGTAACACTTTTTTCTGGTTGGGCATGCAAAGGTCACTCTGCAGATGTTTGTCTGTTTTCTGGTGCAATTGGTGGTTGTCCTGCAAGAATACTTACCAGAACCCTGAAAGATATTGACCAACCACTCTGTGCATGCACCTCTATCTGTTCCACAGAGGAAAGGCCATTGTGTGTTCAAGCTGATGAAAATAGAAGGCTAGTCAAGCGTGGAAATTTATTGTCATCAGAAGAATCAGATTCTTTGCAGTTGACAGGAAGAATAAATAGTCATAAATTATCCTGTAGTAATCAGTCTTGTTGTGTCCCAGCTTTAGGAGTGAATAGCAGTAAGCTGGGCATGAGTTCTCTGGCTACAGCAAAATCTCTGCGGTCATTATCTTTTACTCCTTCTGCTCCCTCCCTCAACTCAAGTCTTTTTAACTGGGAAACAGACATAAGCTCTAGCAATGTTGGAACATTACGACCTATTGATAATATATTCAAATTTCATAAAGCCATCCGCAAAGATTTGGAATATTTGGATGTTGAATCTGGAAAACTCAATGATTGCAATGAGACTTTCCTTAGGCAGTTCATTGGCAGATTTCGCTTGTTGTGGGGTTTATACAGAGCTCACAGTAATGCAGAAGATGATATAGTATTTCCAGCACTAGAATCTAAGGAGACTCTTCATAATGTTAGCCACTCTTATACTCTGGATCACAAACAGGAGGAGAGGCTTTTTGAAGATATTTCATCTGCACTTTCTGAGATTACACAACTTTGTAAATGCTTGAACAATATCAATGTGTATGATAACTTAAATGAAACTAACTCTGTTTGTTCTGAGCAAAATGATACAATGCGAAAATACAATGAGAAAGCCACAAAGCTTCAGGGCATGTGCAAATCCATTAGAGTAACACTGGATCAACATGTGTTCCGGGAAGAACTTGAGCTGTGGCCATTGTTTGACAGACATTTTTCTGTCGAGGAGCAGGACAAAATTGTTGGTCGAATAATTGGTACTACAGGTGCAGAGGTGCTCCAGTCAATGTTACCATGGGTAACTTCTGCTCTTACTCAGGAGGAGCAGAACAAAATGATGGACACATGGAAACAGGCAACCAAGAACACAATGTTCAGTGAGTGGCTTAATGAATGGTGGGAAGGAAGTCCTGCTGCATCTTCACCTACATCAACATCTGAGAGTTGCATTTCACTAGGTTTGTTTGATGCTCTCTCTGTCTGAGCTTTGTCTCCTTTATTTTTTTCGCACTCTTTTGGTTGCCAGGTTGGCTGAAATGCTAAGTTGTTTTTTTTTTTTTGGAAATTCCTAGAGATCGAAATCTAAGGATTTTCAGATATGACCTCCTAATGAAATTGAAAATTTCTCTTTCAAGGCACGGATGTCCATGAAAGCCTCGATCAAAGTGATCTCACTTTTAAACCTGGCTGGAAGGATATCTTTCGGATGAATCAAAATGAGCTTGAAGCTGAGATCAGAAAAGTTTCTCGGGATTCAACTCTTGATCCAAGGAGAAAAGCTTATCTTATTCAAAATCTTATGACCAGGTTTCTTCTAGTCTAAAACAATCTTATGAATACTATGTGTATATATGTGGATATTATTGCCTCATCCTAATCAATTCGTGGTTTATGCCAGTCGCTGGATAGCTGCTCAGCAGAAGTCTCCTCAAGCCACTGCAGTTGAAGGTTCAAATGGTGAAGACTTACTTGGCTTCTCTCCATCTTTCCGAGATACGGAGAAACAGGAATTTGGATGTGAACATTACAAAAGAAATTGCAAACTCCGTGCTGCTTGCTGTGGCAAATTATATACATGCAGGTTTTGCCATGATAAAGTCAGCGACCATTCAATGGATAGGTAATTTTGTGCCATTCATGCTTTCTTGGTTTCAAATGGACTTTGCAAGCTTGATTATATATTTATTTAAGTGCAGGAAGGCTACGACTGAAATGATGTGCATGAGCTGCCTAAAAATCCAGCCTGTTGGACCAGTTTGCACGACACCTTCTTGTGATGGGCTCTCAATGGCAAAGTACTATTGCAGCATCTGCAAATTTTTTGATGATGAAAGGTACTAGAAATTTCTTTTGAACTCTTTTCTGACTTTATTTATGCCAGAAGATGTAAAGAGCCTTTGAATATATAGTATGAAGAAATGCTAGAAATGTTCAGTAACTTTTAAGTTTGTATAATGAGTCTGTTCTGTCTTTGACCATTTGGCGCAATACACAAACCCCCAAACAATGGAAGAAACTATCTGTAGCTTGTTTGCTCCGTTCTCTGCTTTGTTTCTTCCTTAGGACTTTCTAAGTCTGTCACAGTCTCATGCCTCGTAGAAAGACTGAACTCTTCTTTAGAATGCAGGTTCAATTTCTTGTGAGAATTCTGTGAACAGGTTCTTGTTTCAGTATGGAAACTTTTGATAGTTTTGGAACAATAGTTGGTGACTGCTTCTGATATTTGTTCCATAAATTTTCATTTTGCATCTCTTACATTTATTTCAGGACTGTTTATCATTGTCCGTTCTGTAATTTGTGCCGTGTCGGAAAGGGACTTGGTGATGATTTCTTCCATTGCATGCTATGTAACTGCTGTCTGGCCAAGAAGTTGGTGGACCACAAGTGTCGAGAGAAAGGGCTAGAAACAAACTGTCCTATATGCTGTGATTTTTTGTTCACATCGAGTGAAAGTGTTAGGGCACTTCCATGTGGGCATTTCATGCATTCAGCATGTTTTCAGGTCTATTGTGTATTGCTTTGTTCTTCATTTCCTGCTCTTTTATCAACTTTTTCCTTGGTGTGATGACAAAAATAAATTCTGCACATTCTTTGTTTTCTCAGGCATATGCTTGCAGTCACTACATCTGCCCAATATGTAGCAAGTCAATGGGAGACATGGCGGTAAGAAAATCCCTTTTAAAAGCATACTATATTTCAAGTTAAGTCTGTATATAAGTGTAGGTGACAAAGCTCATCCTCACTCGAAAATCTTACTTGAATCCAACTGAATTGATTTGACCAGAAAAAGTCAACAACCTGAACTCACCCAACTCAGAATTGGAATTTACTTGAATCCTAATCAACTCAAACTTGAAATGAATTGAATCCAAATGACTCAAACATGAATTGATCCCAAACCCAAACAACCTGTAACTTAAGTTTAGTATAGTTTTATTTTTTGTCTTTTAAATATTAATTTGATGAAAATTAATAAAAATAACACAAACTATTACAATATTATTAACTGTAAGAGATAATAAAAAATAAATGTCTTTCATATTTATCTTTAAAATATTAATTTATTTAAAAATAATAACTATAACATAAACTATTAGTCTATGAATAGTTTTAGAAGATAATAAAAAATATAAAATCTCTTTTCATTACTTTTGTATTTCTAACTTTTATATAATTTTGTTTGTTTCAAATCTTTTTGGTGAATAAAAAAAAGAATAAAAAAATTCTTTATATTATTATAAATAAATTCTATTTTTACAATTATATATCATACAGACAATATTTCGTTTGTATTTGTTTTTGACTTTTCATTCTTACCAAATAATAAAATAAATAACCAAAATAGATTAAATGACTTTGTACACAAAAAATAATCCATAAGCTAGAAAAGTAATTAACAATAAAAATAATTGGATACGTACTCTTAACCATATTACTTTATTTTATCTTTAATAGATGTTACATATTATTGACCATGTAAGTTGTAACTGTAAGAATCACTAATAATAATCAATGCAATAAAAATGAAAATGAAATATCAATTAGTCAAAAAATCATTAATGATTTCTTTGAGGGAGTAAACTGTTAATATATGATATACAATAATTTTAAATTAGTAAACAACTTATTAATTTACTTGTTTTTATTTTTTATATGAATTTTAAAAAATTATTTTTATGATATTAAACAATCAAAATTGAAGCAAAAAATGCGTACTTGGATAACTTAATTAAGTTTGATAAAATGTAACTTGAATTGAATAATCTGCTTGAATCCTACTCAATTTAACTTTAAAAGTGATCAAATCCTACTCAATTTGACTTTAAAAGTCATCAACTTGAACCTGAAATGACTTGCACCTAAATGACCTAAGCGTTGCTCCTGAAATGACCTGACATAAAGCAATAATTTAAAAATCAGATTGGACTGGCATATCTGAGTTGATAGGGTCGTTTGTGTTTTACAAATATTGAACCAGTCAAGAATTAGTCAACCATCTAGTTGAATCAGGCTTATCCGAGTTGAACTGGTTTTAAACATTTATTTTAATATTTAATCTTTCAAAAAATTCTTTTCAAGTGGTGGGATTTGAACTTCTGACTTTACCTTTCCATTAATGACTGTACAATTGAGCAAGTGTATGCTTCTTTAAGCTTTTACTATATCTGTTACTTATTTAATACCAAGATCATATTTTTAACAATAACACCACCCTTTATTTATTTTGGCTGGTTGAACTGAGAATGGAGACCCTTATTGGTTCAACCTCTAGTTCAGTTTTAAAATACTGACTTGAAGTGTACCAACCTGAATCGGCGCTTTGCCACCTTTACAGATAACATTGTTCGAGAATTTCATTAGGGTTTAGGGAGGTTGATATTTTGTTTCAAGATGGTGTTTTTAATTGTTTGAAGTATTTTTTACAATTATTATCAAAGTAAATTGCACTAGTCATCCCTAAAGTTCAATTCAAAAATCATATTTGTTTTCATAGTTTGGAATGTCACATTTTTATCCTGCAAAATTTCAATTTATATAAAAAATATCCATGCGTCAGTCTGGCCACTAAAAAAGACTGTTTACTCACTAATTGGGAGACATGTGTTGCTTTGGTAACTTCCAATTGGCTAGTTAATGGAAGAATTAACGGTTAGATTGATGGAAGGAGTTTGTTGATACAAATTAGAAGTTTTAGGACGTATATGTGATGTTTGAAATTGTAGGGACGAAAATGATATTTGAGGCGAGCTTTAGGACAATGGATGTAATTTTTACTCTTATTATTAAGACAACTTTTGGATTGTGTTTGGTTGAGGGATTTAAAGGAGGAATTTCATTTAGGGAAAGGATTTCAAATTCTAAAAAATAAATTACTTTGATTGGCAAAATAAAACTTGAAATTGTCAAAATTTTTGGAATTCTCATTAGGGTCTTTGAAGGCCCAAGTTACTCAATTTTCTGTGCTTTTGATGCGACTTTTATTCTGTTTAATTTTTAATTTTTCTTATCTAAGGAAAAATATAAAGTAGAAGAAAAATAAAGAAAAAGAAAATGGATGGAAACTGAAATTTCTTAGTTTGTTTGTATGTACTAGGAAAATATATTTTTATATATGTTTGTTAAGGTGAAATATATAATAAAACTAAATAAAAATAATTTTTTTTAAAAAAATAAAGAATCCATAATTTTGAAAATCTTTGATACATCAATTTCAAGCTTTCCTCCTCATTTTCTTCTCTCTAGCTAGGTTTGCGTTTGGCCTTTATTATCTTTAACTCTATAATTTTTGCTTTTCACTAACCTAAACGACATAGTTTTATTATTTTTCGTGTTTTGCTCCATCTCCTTCTCTGTCACATTTCATATTTCCTTCCTTTCTCAAAAATTGTTATCCTAAGCCTCATTATTGTTATTGTATCTTTGCCAACTATCAAAGCTGCCACTGGCAAGGCTTGCTGCAATTGGATCCCTTTCTCTCAAATTTTCTTTTTCCAATTTAACTTCCTCCCTCTTCTCTTGATTGCTCTCTCTCCTCCATGGTGGTGGTTGTTGAAGCAAAACTTCTTGGTCCTCCACCTCCAACTAGAAAATTGATTTCAATAACAAGCACCATAGAGAGGAGAACAAGAGAGCAGTGCGAGAAAAAGAGAGGAAGTTCAATTGGAGGAATAAAAATTAAGAAAGGGATTTGGCTGCAGCAAGCATGTTAATGACAGCTCCAATGGTTGTTGAAAGTGTGGTAACAACAGTGAGGTTTAGGAGGATAAGAAGTTTGAGGGAAAAGGAGGAGATTTAAAAGGTGAGGGGCAGGGAGATAAAGCATAAAATTAGGTTATTTAGGTTTAGCGGCAAAAGGATAATGTAAGAAAGAGATGGGTTAAGCCTAAACCAAGTAGTAAGGGCCAAACTTGAGCCTAGTTAAAAAGAAGTAAACCTTGAGAATGATTTACCAAAAAAAATATCGACTATGGGTTAATTCTTTTTTTTCTCATTTAGTTTTCTTATATATATCACCTTTACAAAGAGGTATACTTGATATTTTCCTTATTCATCCGAACAAATTAAGGAATATCACCCCCTATAATTTTCTCTTCTTATATTTAATCATTGATATTTTATTTATATCATATTTTTCATGAACCAAACAAAGCCTTTAAAAGTGTTCCATCATTATTTCCATCTTCACCAAACACAAGAAAGTTTTGTTTTTGTTTTCTTTATATTTTCTAATAACCACACAGGGACCTTAAACATGTTAAAACAATTAAGTGCCAAACAAATACTGAATGGTTGGTGGCCGGTTGGCATGTCATCTCATTCATCAACAAGCATTTCTTGTCTGAGCCACAGGCGGAGGCATCTCTCATACATTATTAACCTTACATAAGAAATGGCAGAGAGACTTCTACCTCATAATAACTAGCTAATTGGAACCTGGAACCGTCCAGTTCTTCTCAAGCTTTTTTATTTACCCATGTTTTTAGGTTTACTTTGGCATGCTTGATGCACTTCTGGCTTCTGAGCAGCTTCCAGAAGAGTACAGGAATCGCTGTCAGGTAAATGGTGCAGGACAGTTTTCACATTCTCTTAAAGCCTGAGCTATTCTTTTTGGGGAACATTGACGAACTGATTTTGTTAATCCAGGATGTGCTGTGCAATGACTGTGATAAGAAGGGAAGTGCACCATTTCACTGGTTGTATCACAAGTGTGGTTATTGCGGATCATACAACACCAGGGTAATTAAGGTTGACTCTGCAAATGCCAACTGCTCCACCTCAAATGCCTGAGGAGTGAGGGGATCTGGTCTTTGCGTCGTTAATTTTGGTGTGTAAATACCTCACAGCTTCCGGTTACTGTATAAGGCTTTGTAAATCAAAGTTATGGCAATATTCAAAATCCAATTTTCCCATTCTCCATCCCAATAGATGGAAGAAATTAGTTTTTTGGTTTTTTTTTTTTTGCATGTCCATGTTTTTTGGTCAAGTGTGTCCATTTAAAGTTTCACTTTGCCTATTGGGTGTATTGTTTTATGTTGCCCTGGCCTGGTAAAAAAAGTAAAGAAGGGAATTCTTCTCCTAGACAATGAGTTCAGGTGTAAAAACCACTAGTGAGAAAAAGAGGGGAATTCACCCGCTGCTCTTGGTAGAGATGGGTTTCTTTTTTTTGGTTTTAATTAAGCTCTTTTATTGTTGCCCTTTATGCTTCTCTTTGTGTCATTTCAGCAAATAAATGCTTACATTTATTTTAATTTATTTTGGATAAGCTATAAAAATTATTTTAATTCCAACATAATGATTATTAAGTAACCATGGCTTGGTGTTGGTACCAATCAAATAAACTTTATATAATAGCAGGTGTAAACATTTATTCAGATAGGTGTCAAGTCTTTCGAAATTAGTAAATTGAAAAATTTTTCAAAAATGAATCATGTATCTGTCATGGTGGATTCGAAGAAATTATTTAAGCTAATAATGTAATTAATTTTTGACTAATTATTTTAAATTTTCACAATTTGATAATATAAAATTCACTTACTAATTATCCAATTTATTCTTACGTAAATAAAAATAATTTGGAGATAAGATTTAAATTTAATTATTTAATCTATCTCTAAATAAATTAAAATAATTTAAAAATAAAATTAAAATTCGATCAATCAAAAGAATGTTTATGAGTGTTTTATCTCTAATTAAATTAAAATAATTTAGTAATAAAATTAAAGAGATCAAATTCTTTTTGAATTTTTCTAATCTAACATTATAAATACAATTTTCTTCCAAGCCATTTGATGCATAATTGAGAAATAAAAAAATTCTTAAGAAGTAAGTCTCCAAAACTCATATAAATCCAAGAAAGAAGATCTAAGGATGATAGAAATATTAGCTTAATGAATCAATTAACAAGAATGTCCAAGAGGAGAGTGAATTGGACTTTAAAAATTTAGCACTGTGAGAATCAAGTAACTATAGTCAACTACAGTAAATCTGTAGTTGATCCGAGATCAGAAGTTAACTTTTGAAGAATTGAGTAATGTTTCAGTCGACTATAAAGTAGTGCTAGTCAATCTTAGATAAGAAAAATCATTTTCAAAGCTTGTAGAAGAAATTCCAAAGAAAGTTTTGATGCATGTGCAATTCTTTAGCAAAACTACTCAATTAAACACCAAGAAATGATTGTTCTTGAAATACTTAAAACATTTTTCAAATGTAAATCATATAAGAGTATCTCAAGAAAAATGTTTAAAGAAATCTTTTTGTAAGTGATAAACAAGTAATTATCACAAAGAAAGACTTAATAAAGAAGCAAAACTAAGTTATGAAGAATATGAATCAATCCATGAGCAATTTATGAAAGGGATTTTCTTGAAATGAAATGCAGCAAACTAAAACAAAAATAAAAAAAAGACACAAGTATTTTATAGAGGTTTGGCTTTCTCTAATGCTTACATCCGCTCTTTTAGTAAGCTAAGGAGTTTCAAATCAACTCAAGAAATCCTATTTTTTAACGAGATCAAGCATTAAACCCTTACAAAGTCTTTTTCGAGAGTAATCACAATTCTTACAAATGCCTTTAAATGGGAGCAAGCACAACCCTCACAATCCCTTTTAACGAAAGCAAGCACAATCCTTACAATGGTTTTTAACGGGCTTAACTACAAACCCACACTAACTTTTCAAAGACGAGTTAGAACCTTTACAAGAAGAGCAAGAGTGCCTCTAAGAGGTGGATTTTGCTAGTTTAGTACAATGAAGGAAGAATGCTTAACAATAAGTATAAAGATAGGATATAAAGATTGGACTGAAAGAACAAAGAAGATTTCAGCTCAAGAAGGCTTGGTTTTGCTTGATTTTCTCTCTTTTCTCTTCAAGATTTAAATTCTCAAGAATTTGGTCTTTTTCTCTCATTTTCCTCACTTTGAAATACTTTCCAAGAGTCCTTTTTATAGTTAAAGAAGTCTTGGAGCCGTTTAGATAAAAATCTAGCTGTTAGACACAAGTTTGAAACAAACCTAACCGTTATTGAAGCTTTAAGATTGAATATAAGGCTCTTAGGATCGACTATGGTTATTCAAATCTTCAAATTAAGGCTTCTAGAATTGAGTATGATCATCCTCTACTCTATCCTTTTCTCAAGAGCGTGCATTTTGAGTTTTGTGCGTGGGTAGTCAACTACCTTCCTTTGAGGATTGACTTTGGCTTCTCGAAAGTCAAATTGCATGTCCAAGCTACCATAGGATCAACTACCTGTCTTATGGAATCGACTATGGTAGTGTATTTTTGTATTTTCTCACTCGTTTTTCCATTGGATCGATTTGCCTCTCTTTAGGATCGATTGGAGCTTTATTTTTTTTAAGATTCTTTGTCATTTTGGCACTCGACTTTAGCTATATCTTTCTTGAGATCAAATGTTAAGTTGAGAATAAATTTCATAGCTTGCAACACCTTTGTTGTCGAGTAGATTGATGATTTTTGAATGCTTTGAGATAAACCCCATCATTTGTGAACTTATCTTGCAACTTTCACATCTTAAAGATGAATGTTAGAGGAATTATAAGTACTCATACAACTAAGTTATTCAAACTTGTAGAGATTTACGAAGTGAGTGTGTGAAACTTTAACAACTTCAAAAATTCACACAATTAAAATAATCAAGCTTGTAATCATGTAACAACAAATGTATGAGAGTTAAATCCTTTTAAGAACTTGTCAAGGATCACTCTAGTAAAACAAATTCAAATTTGAATCATTTTGTCATAATCAAAACTATAATCATTTTCAAGCTAACAAAGGAACATTGTCTCCAATGTTAAACAAGTTCAAGAGGAAGATTTGAAGAGCAAAGTCTTTAGAATTCTAACAAGAAGATTTTCAAAACTCAAACCTTCTTTAAAATCTCAAGTCTTAACCTTCGAAGAAGTGAAAAAATTTTGAAAACGCCCATATTAGGTTTCAAGATTTTTTAGCAAGTTGCTTTTTAGAATTCTAACAACAACTTCTTGTTGAAGATACCAAGTGCTAATGATACCATTTTTGATAAGCTCTCCTCTAATAAAACATAAGATCATAAGGTCTATACAAAACCACTTAATAGGAGAGATCAAGGTATAATAGACGAGCATTTAAGTAGCTATTCAATCATGCATCAAATACTCATATTTGCAAGGTAGTTCCTAGACATATTCAAGGTATCATTAGTTATCAAGTACATTCCTACTCATTTTCAAACATCAATAAGCATTTTTCAATTTTATCTAGCATAATCATTAAGCATCATTAAGCATTATCAACCAAGCAATATTAATCATTTCATAAGAATTCCCCAATTTATATAAGAGTGACAATTTAAGGAGAATTTCCACAATAAAAGAATATCATCAAATATCAATACAATATTATCATTAAGCATTTTTAATCATCAACAATTCATTTAGCAAGCATTATTGCAAATTATTGTCAAGTAAACATTTCAGGAAATATTCTCCAAATCGTGTTGGTCCTAAGTAAATGTGCTAGAGGGTGGGTGAATAACACTTTTTGGCTCTTACTAAAATTGACTTCTAATTGGGGACAAATGCAAGTAAAAAGAAAGATTTAAAGATGAATGAAAAACTAAAAACAGAGCAAACAATCACACAAAAATTTATAGTGGTTCGGTCCAAGACCTACATCCACTACCTTGATTGTTCAACCAAGGATTTTCCAAACCAATCACTATGAACGGTGAAATTCCCAAGCTTTCACCAAGCTTTTACAATGGCTTTTAACAGGCTCAGCCACAACCTTATACAATGATTTTTCCTAGGATCAACCAAAACCTAAACTAACTTTTCTAGCTAAGTTAGAACCTATACAATCAATCAAGCAAACCCAGCTTGAATGAATTCCCTTAGGGTGTCTTGCACACTCTAAGTATGTAAGGAAAAGAGAAATAAAGGTGTACCTATGATCACTGACTTGATCTAAGTTGTACAAATTGAAGTGCTTGAATCTTTTACAAGAATAGGAGTGAAGTGCAGAGAGTTTGCTGAAGGTTTTTGCAATTTTTGAGCTTTATTTGGACTTGGAAGGCTTGGATCAATTTTCTAGCCATTGGGAGCCTCTTAAATACTTAAAAAATCAGCTATAATAGGTGTTAGGCAGTTTTTGACCGTTGAAAATAGTTTGGTGGCAGTTCTGGCCGTTAATCTATCTTCTAGTGCTTAATTTAAATTTTTTAACAGAATGATCTTAGTTGACTAACTGCGTTCTTAGTCAACTAAGTTGTTTTTGTCTTCTGATCCCAGTTTCTGACAGTGAGCACTTAGTTGACTAACTTACTTCTTAGTCGATTAAGTTGTTTATGTCTTGAAGTCTAGATTTCTGGCAGTAAGCTCTTAGTCGACTAACTTACTTATTGGTCGACTAAGTTTCTCTGTCCCTCAATTCTCTTGAGCCCGCAAACTTCTAATTTGAATTTTAGCTGACTAATACCCTTCATTATCCAACTAAGAGGCTTCTGCTTTGTTGATCAATTGTGGCTCCTTATTCATATGATTTTTGATATGTGTCTTTGAATGATTAATTTATTCTTGGCAGACAATTTTTGTCCTGCACACTCAAGTAGAGATATTAGACACAAATGAATGAGAATATTGTATTGTCATCAAAAACTAATGGAGCCAACAATCTTCCCCTTTTTGATGATGACAAAACATTCCTTGATTAACAACATAGTGTCTATTGGTTCCTTTTTGTTCTGCAGAAAATGAGGATTTCCTCCCCCTAAGTGTGTGCATATTTTACTATTTATTTCAACAAGTTTTTATTTATGTCATACAGACAATGACATTATATATTCAGAATATATTTATGCAGACATATAGAATGATCAAAAATAGGTGACTGGTTGACAAAATATCATCAATATTTCAACTAACTATCTGTCATCAGCATATTGTTATCAGATTTTATCTATGCCATTAATCATCCAACAAATATAGTATAATCAGCATCCATATACATTTTCAACCAAATTCCATTCACAATATCATAACAAAAATTGATTATCAGCATAACAGCCCAATATCAGCACCAAATCTTTAAACAGTAGTAGTCAAAATACCATAAACATTAAGAATAGATTTAACTGTTTAATCATTAACAGCTAAATAATATAAGTAGTTTAACAACATCCCATTTTTAACACAATAACATAAACAACAAAGTTAAATTTAAATGTTCAATCTGTCAGTAGAACAAAAAACAGCAAAAAAACAAAAATAGTAGACAGTGTTCCTAAATTGCCCTTAGATCATTTCTACTTTATTTCTCCCCTAAGCTTTCTATAATTTCTCTCCCTTTTTGTCATCATCAAAATCGATGGGTGTTCAATCAGTTTCTGAAGAGGTTGAAGGGGTAAACTTATTAGTGCCATAGTAGACATTAAGGAGTTCAGGTGAGGGTTCATGTGATGGTCTTTTAGGTGAGGCTTCAAGAAAAGATTGGTCTAAAATTTGCAATGGATTTTCTACTGAGGAAATGGCTGAGGGTTTGGCTTTTTCTGCTATCCTAAAGGACTTTCTTCTCTTGACGAATTTCGTTTTTGTGGCCATGGTCTTTCTTCCTTGACCAGGTGGTTTAGGTTGCTCTTGTGTTGGTGTTGTAGCTTTTCCTTTGTCTTTACCAAGTTGAGCAGTCTACCTTGCAGTGTGCATTGACTCAGGGGATGTTCTGACAGATGCTTGCTTCTGAGCTTTAGCATTTGTTGCCTTTTTCTCTGCCTGTTCTTCTTAAACCATTTGATGAAAAATATTCATGATTGACACTTCCTCAGAGTTAGGAAGTGATGGCTGCTCTGGCTGAGGTTCATGATGGGATGGAGAATTTTCAAATGAGCCAAGCATTTTAGTGCCTTGATCGGATTCATCTTTATTCTGAGGCTCAAGAGTTGGAGATTTCCTTGGTTGATCAACTTCTGGTTCAATACCCTCAGCTTGAATGACAGGACTTGTAGCCTGAAAAGTGGAACCTTCTGCCTAGAAGGCAGGACCTTCAATATCCTGTTCTACTAGTGCTGGGCTTGGCATAGTAAAGGTGTCTGTAGCAGTAAGTTCAGAAGTCAATTTCCCTTTTCCTTTCATCATATTTTCAAGCTCTTCCAACTTTTTGTCAATTTTTTGCATCCTCATAGCCTAGTCAGTAAGCTTTCCATCAATTCGCATGAGCAGATTTAAAACCATTTCATTTTAGAACCAGGAGGAGGTTGCTTCCGATTTAGCAAAGAGAGAAGATTATTCTTTTGGAGTAACTTTGAGGGTTTTAACAAACTTTTCTCCATCAAGTTTGTACCCTATCTTAGGCAGACTTCCAAGATAGATAGCTTGGTGCTTGCTTTTCACTTTATCCATTTTATAGCTAAAACTCCATATTCCCTTTTTCTGTACCAGTGACATGATAATGTTCCCATACGACAGATTTACTTATCCACTCGACATGCTCCTCTCATCCTCTCAATCATGAATTAGCCTAGGTTGAGTGGAGCACCATTGAAGGCATGCTCCATTAGCCACAAGTCCTAAAGACTAACATTGCTAAAGCTACCACTTCTTCCATGGATATTTGCTGTAATAAAGTAATGCAGAATTCTAATATGAGGACTTTTGATGGGACCGACATTGCTCTTGGATGAATATTTTTCTTTCTTCCCTGTGATTATTTCCCACAAAGATGAAGGGTCATAGTTTTCAGGAATTTCATAATCACCATCTTCACATTCAATTTGAAGCAAACTTCCTAAGTCTGCAGCTGTCACAACAAATTCTTTTTCACTTAGAAAGACATTCAGACCATCATTAATGAAATCTTGAAGATCTTCCAGTTCTTTTTCATCTAAAGCTATGCTAGCGTAAAATTCTTTTACAAGGCTAGCACTATAGGATCGGTTCTTAAAAGTGCTAAATTTCTTCAATTTCATTTCCTCAAAATAATTTGATAAAACTACTTGAATTTCAAGGGTCTCATCAAAACTATTCTGATCGATCAATTTTCCACATGTGATCAGAGCATTTTCTATTTTCTTAAACATATCCTCATGGGCTTTATTTTTAAACTTTGAGGATGGAACATTACCTTTCTTGGATGATTTTCCTTTCTTTTTCTTTTTCTCTGATCTGTGTTCTTTCTCTGTCTGCTTTTTCCCAGTTTTCTCAACCACTGAGGCAGACAAAATCTTCTTTTTCTTTTTCTGAATTTCTGCTTGTGGACTTTTTTCCATTGTTCGTTTGCCTTTTTTCTTTTCCAGAATTTCTTTAGACAGGAAGGATTTTGCCATTTGGTTTTGGGATGTTTCTAGCTTAGGGTTTTGTGACTTTGAGAAGGAAGAATTTTAGTTTAGAAAAAGTCGGTTTCAGATGAGAGAAAATGAATGGAGAATGAGTTAAGAAAGGTTAATTTTTCTGAAAACCGTTTGTCTTCCCTTCTTTAAATATGATTGGTAACCTCCTTTTTTCAAAATTCAAAAATTTACCTTTCAATTTTATTTTTTAGTTGGGCAGTTCTTTTCCTCTTTTTCTTCACCCTGTAGGCTATTTCTTTTTATTATTTTATTCATTCTCTTTTTATCTGACTGAATCTTATTATTTAAAGAGACATAATACTTTTAGTTGATTAAGAGATTCTCTTAATCGACTAAGTGCCTACTGTTTTATAAATGGAAAGCTAAAAAATTTTCTTACAGCTCCTGCATATTAACCATGCCTAAATTTCTCCTAATCTCACATAATCTTTCCTCATTTAGAGGCTTGGTATATATAAATATCAAGTCTGCTAGCTGTTAAATAAAGCAATGATCCAATCATATATCTATAAAGCTTTTGACAACACTTTTTCCTTTTTCATCAGCATCAAGTATGGTGGATGGACTCATTGGTGTGCTAATTGATTTAAGCTTCAGCATGTTAAACTTTTTCAGTATGTCTTGAATGTATCTTTCTTGGCTGATGAAGATTCTTTCCTCACTTTGTTTGATTTGAAGGCCAAGAAAGAATTTCAGCTCACCCATCATGCTCATTTCGTATTCACCCTACATCTCTTCAACAAAGTTCTTGCACAGAGCCTCATTAGTTGCACTAAACACAATATCATCCACATAGATTTGAACAACAATTAAATCATTCAAGCATTTTTTGACAAATAGTGTTGTATCAATGCTTCCTTTACTATATCCTTTCTCAACTAAAAACTTAGAGAGTCTTTCATACCAAGCTCTTCGAGCTGGTTTTAGTCCATACAAGGCTTTATAAAGTTTGAATACATAATCTAGTTTTTCATAGTCCTTAAATCCGAAAGGTTGTTCAACATAAACTTCTTCTTGGATGAAACCATTTAAGAAAACACTTTTTACATCCATTTGGAATAATTTGAAGTTCATGAAACATGCAAACACAAGCAATAATCTAATGGCTTCAATCCTAGCAACAGGAGCAAATGTCTCATCATAGTCAATGCCTTCCTCTTGGTTATACCATTGAGCCACTAACCTAGCTTTGTTCTTAATAACATTTCCTTGCTCATCTACCTTATTTCTAAAGATCCATTTTGTGCCAACAATGGGATGATTTAATGGCCTAGAAACTAGAGTCCATACTCGGTTTCTCTCAAATTGATCAAGCTCTTCTTGCATGGCTAATATCAAACTTTCTTTTTTCTCTGCTTCTTCAAAGCTTTTAGGTTTGATTTGTGAAATGAAAGTTGTGAATTCACATGTTTCTCTAGTTCTTCTCCTAGTCTTGACTCATTGAGAAATATCAGCTGTGATTTGCTCTTGTGGATGATCCTTGATATACCTCTAGCTCTTTGAAAGATCATTGTGTTGATTTTCAACACTTTGCAAGGTTTCTAAGGGTGGAGGTTCTGTTTATTTTCCTAGGGGATTTTCTTCACTGTTTTTGTTATCATCTAAGCTCATTTCTTCCATTTGTCTTTCAAAGTCATCCGTATCATCTTCATCAGCAGGAATTTCCTTTTACAAGTCATTGGATTCATCAAAAACTATATGGATAGACTCCTCAATGGTTAAAGATCTTTTGTTAAAGACTATATAAGCTTTTGAGTTCAATGCATATCCTAGAAATATTACCCCATCATTTAGCATCCAATTTTCCTAAAGGATGTTTTCCATTGTTCAACACAAAGCATTTGCAGCCAAAGCTTCTAAGGTGAGAGATGTTTGGTTTTCTACCTTTGTATAGTTCATATGGGGTTTTTGATATTATGGCTCTTATTGGCACTCTATTAAGGATGTAAGCTGCTATGTTTATAGCTTCTGCCCAAAAGTACTTTGGTAAATTGTTTTCACAAAGCATAGTTCGAGCCATCTCTTTTAAGGTTCGAGTTTTCCTTTCTACAACTCCATTTTGCTAGGGTGTTCTAGGTGCAGAAAATTATGATCCAACCCCATTTCATTTCAAAAGTTTTCAAACTCATCTCCCTCAAACTCACCTCTATGATCACTCATAATGCTAACTATGACAAGTCTTTTTTCATTTTGAACCTTCCTACAATGATTTACAAGTGCAGGTAGAGCATCATTCTTATGAGCAAGAAAATAGACCCAAGTATACCTTGAGTAGTCATCAATTATCACAAAGTCATATGATTTGCCTCCTAGGCTAGTTATGCTAGTAGGTCCAAACAAATTAATTTTCAGTAGTTCAAGAGGTCTAGAGGTGGAGACAACCTTCTTGGTTTTGAAAGATGTTCTAATTTGTTTACCTAGCTGACATGCATCACAAATTTGATCATATTCAAATTTAGGTTCAGGCAATCCTATAACTATATTTTTTCTTATCAATTTTGAGATGGTATGCATGCTCACATGTCCAAGTCTCCTATGCCATAACCGACTATCATTTTCAACATTTGCCATAAAACATGTTTCACAATTCACTTTAAGATTTTCAAGAAATATAACATACATATTCTTAATTCTTTTTCCTATAAATGACACTTTGTTAGTACTAATATTTATCACTTCACATTCATTTGAGTCAAAGCATACCTTACTTTATCACACAATTGGCTGATACTTAATAAATTGTATTTCAAACCTTTAACTAGCAACACATGACTAATTCAAACTTGAGAGTTCTTACCAATGGTTCCTATACCATAAATTCTACCTTTCGAATCATCACCAAAGGAAACGGTACCTCACTTTTTCTTGTCTAGCTGAGCAAACAACATTTCATTTCTAGTCATGTGCCTTGAGCAGCCATTGTCCATGTACCAAGGCTGCTTCTCCCTTAGTTGAGCTCTTGAACATGTGTCTTTTAGGTTCAACTCAACCTGTAAAACAAATTTTCAGTTTTTCTTAATAGGTACCCATACCTTGATGGGTCCTTGAAGGTTAGCTACAACATAAGATCCTTTTGGAACCCAAATTTTTTTTGTTTTCTACATGCTTCCTTTTTTATAGCAGTCATAAGATAAATGACCAACTCTATCACAAATATAACATCTAGATGATACCTTATCAGAATATTTATTGAAGTAAGTATTTCTTTTTAAAGTTTTTTTTCTCATATTCTTAAGAGCAGCATTTTCTTCAATTGCTTTCTGTAAAGCTTCGGTTTTATTTTCTAATTTCAATTTTTGAGTTTCAAAATTAGTTTTTGAATGTTCTAGTTCTGTTTGAAGAATGTTTCTTTGTTCAAAAATAGATTTGAATTCCTATCTAATCTTTTCTAAATCTGTTTCACGAGATGCAGTCTTTTTCTTTAAAGTTTTGTATTTTGAAGCAAGTTTTTCAAATTCATCATAAAGACATTCATACTCCTTTTGAAGTTCATCAACAGAAATATCACAAAGGGTTGAAGATACCTCGGATTCATTGTCCTTTGCCATCAAACATAAATTTGCTCATTTTTCAGCTTTTTCTTCTTCATCATCAGAACTTGAGGTATCACTATCTGACTAAGTCGCAACCACTATTGCCTTCTTCGATTTTTTGTTTTTCTTTGACGTTTTTTCCTTCAACAAGGGGCATTTTGACCTAAAGTGTCTTGGCTTTTTGCATTCAAAGCATATAAGCTCTTCCTTTTTGTTAGACTCGTTTTTATTTTTAGTTCTCCATGAAGAGCCTTGATCTCTTCTATACCTTCTCTTAGCCAATCTCCGATTTATTTGGCCTATAAGCTTTCTGAACCTTTTTGCAACCATAACCAATTCCTCATCATCATCATAAGATAGACTATCCAATTCTTCTTCAAGGATGCTAGCTTTTAAGGCAATGCTTTTTTTCTTTTCCTTAGCTTTTCTCTTGTCTTCTTTTTCCTCTTCCTTGAGTTCTAGCTCGTGAGTGAGAAGAGACCCACAAATTTCATCAAGGGTTATGACATTTAGGTCCTTGGCTTCACGAATGGCAGTCACCTTTGGCTTCCAATTTTTAGGCAGGCTTCTAAGAAGTCTTTTGACAATTTCATGTTCAGGAATTGGTTTGCATAGTTGACTGAGTTTATTTATGATGTTAGTGAACCTATCTAGCATGCTGGTGATATCTTCACCAGGTTCCATCTTAAACATCTCATAGTTGTGAGTTAAGAGAGCTATTTTGGACTCCTTGACTTGTGAAGTTCCTTCATGAATAATTCTAAGTTTATCCCACACTTGTTTAGTTGTGGTATAGTTTGACACTTTATTGAATTCAGTGAGAGTTAAAGTACAATGTAGTGTATTGATTGCTTTAAAGTTTGTTTGGACTCTTTTGGTTTTAGCTTTAGTCCATTCAGACCTTGGCTTAGGAAGATGGCAACTAAGTTTATTCTCTTTTTCTTTGGAAAAGCTTAGAGGAAGAGAAGAAAAGAGATGGCTGAAACTTTTTTAAGAAAAAGTATGTACCTCTTTTTTTTCTTCCAAGCTCTTCTATTTTTATTAAAACTCTTGCTTCAAAGGTTTAATCAAAATGAAACACTTTTGAATCAATCTTGACCATCCATTCAGAGTTATGGAAATATCAAACATGCTCCATAATTATCAAAATAAAAACTAAAGAATAAATAATTTAATTATTTAATTATCATTTAGAGTTCTTGATAAAATAAAACTCTTTATTGAATAATAACTCTTATTTTATTATTATCCATCTTTATTTAAAAAGAATTAATAATAAATAAAAGAGTAATAGTCAAACATGGAGTCTCTTTTTATCAACAAAGATGTCTAGATTCATTTTGCAAGAATCCTTCTAAAATTATCTTAATTTAAGACAACTCTTGTCTGTAATTAAGACAAAAAAATTTTTATCTTGTCTAAATTAAGACAAATATGTTTTCTTGACTAAGTTAACACAAAAAATAGTTTTCTTGTCTTAAATTAAGGCAAATATATTTTCTTGTCTAAATTAAGACCAAACATGTTTTCTTGTCTAAATTAAGACAAACATGTCAAAACTGCTAATTTTGCACACAATTTAATTAAACAAATTAAAACATGCATTCCAATTTAAACAAGTTGTATTCTACGAAGCTAAGTGGGGAATCTATTTGGACATAGATATTCCAAGCTCCAATAAACTTAGAATTATTCTTAATCTCATTAAAAATAATTTAAGCTTATTAACCATGAAATCACTCCACCATAGATTCATGGTTGCACTCTTAGATTAACTATAATTACAAGAAGTAATTCAATATTTGATATTAATTATTAGTTGTCCAATTGCAAGCCTTATATTGTGAACCTTTATAACTATCCAATGACAAAAGGTGAAATTATCGTTTTACCCTTTATGTCAATTTTGTCCCCTAGTCTCAAATTTCATCCAATTAGTGATTCAATACTCTAGATCTAATCTTTTAAGTATCCAGATGTGATGAGTAGCTAATTCATCAATCCACTGGGCCCAGATTAATCACCAATCTTCTTGAAATCACTAGAAATGATGTTAATGCTATGAACTCCATTATCTGAATATATGTTCCCAGATGTTCATCTCAATTATAATCTCAAAATACGGAGTCTAAATCAACGCTTTATGATGATCATGCTCATGGTAAATCAAAGATTATAAGGAGATTAAACACGAGTCCATTATCCATCAAGATTTCGGTTCTACTATAAGCAAATGCATAAGTGTGAGATCAAGATTTAGGTAACGGTAAGGCTTAAATTTGATTCCCACATGATTCTAGTTCATGTTATATTGTCATTACTCGAAGTCAACCATTTCGATGATTTAAGACTCATCATTTCCTTGAAATGAATTACATTTTTTTCGTTGGAAGTAATCTGGACACTACAGCCTTAACATAATAAAGTGACCAACTTTATTATATGGCTGTGAACAATTTTTAGATTCAATTAAAATACATGTCTCTTATGTATGACTCTTCATACAAATGTATTTTAATATCTTAATAGAATCTTGGTACCTTAATAACTAGATAATGAATGCTTACTAAAACAAACTCTTCGTCTTATTATCAAAATGCACTTTCATTACAAATAAATTCAATGAATTTAAACATGAGAATATACTTGCTTTTCAAGGCTCCATATGCTCAAAATTCCTAACAATCTCCCACTTGCCCTAAAACAAGTATGACATATCCCTTATTCCAAGACCTTCTAAGTGACGATCGAAACCTTTTGTGTTAGAGTCTTTGTGAATGGATCGACGAGGTTTTGCTCTGTTGGAATTTTCTTCACAAGTACTTCTCCATGTTGTATGATCTCTCGAATGAGATGATACTTTCTTTCAATATGTTTTGCTGCTTTATGATTCTATGGTTTTTTTGAGTTAGCCACTGCTCAACTGTTATCACAATAGAGTGTAATAGGCTTGTCTACATCTGGAATTACTTCAAGGTCCATAAGGAACTTACGGAGCCATACAGCTTCCTTTGCTGCTTCACAAGCCGCAACATACTCTGCTTCCATAGTAGAGTCTGCAATACAAGATTGCTTTACACTCCTCCAAATTATGGCTCCTCCTCCAATGGCGAAAACAGATCCTAATGTTGATTTTCTATAATCAACATCAGACTGAAAATTTGAATTAGTGTACCCTGTCGCTACAAGGTCACTTCTAAAATATACAAGCATGTAATTCTTCGTTTTACGAACATATTTAAAAATGCACTTGACTGCGGTCTAGTGCTCCATGCCTGGGTTTGACTGAAATCTGCAAACCAATCCAATTGCATAGCAAATATCTAGCCTAGTGCATAGCATAACATACATGAGACTTTCAATGGTAGAAGCATATGGAGTCCGTCTCATGTATTCAACTTTTTCTGGAGTTTTAGGTGACATTTCCTTAGATTTGATTCCATGTCTAGAGGGCATAAAACCCTTCTTGGAATCTTGCATAGCAAACTTGGCCAAAATCTTGTCTATGTAGGATGCTTGAGATAATGCTATCTGCTTGTTCTTACGATCCCTTATAAGTTTGATCCCTAGAACATAGCTAGCTTCTCCAAAATCCTTCATATTGAATTGATGGTTCAGCCAACCTTTAATTGTTGATAACATTCCTATATCATTCCCAATGAGTAGAATGTCATCAACATAAAGGACTAGGAAAACAACCTTTTTATCCTCTATCCTTATATAGACACAAGTGTCACGACCCAATTTTTTAAGCCATGATCGACGCATGGGTCCAATGGACGTAATCCACTAAACCCAAGCAAGCCTATTATTTATCTTACTTATAATTCCATCCATTATCACTAAGTCATATTTCATAACTTTGAATCAAAATAGTGATATACATTGCCAACTCGTACTAGCATTACTCATTTAAAATTTACATTAAGTTCATCTATACACATCAAAATAATACTCGACTTCCAGCGGAGGGACTCGGATGAATATACAGCTATCGAATGCCGATACACCTACCAAAAGATGGACACAGGTCTACAAGGACACCTCGTCATAATTATCAGCTGCCTAGTGATCTGAAAACATGAATTTTTATAAAACGTGAGTACAATACTCAGTGAGTGAATATTAGAAGGGAACAAGCAATCTCAACCAGGAAATTTGACAATCATGATACACCGGTTGAAAATAAAGCCATTTTCATCTAACTACTATTCCAAACCCTTTTTCCCTTACCTAGAAATTTTTTACGCATTCAAGGATTAAACATCCTTGAATTTACACCGATCCTTCCAGCAAAGTAGTAAAACTGACGGTTATTTACAAATCGTCACACAATAAGGGTTTCACAACCCGTATGATTCATATATGCATATGTATCACGTACAATTTCATTCACCAATTGTTCTATCAAGCAAGATAGCAAAATTAATGGTTTATCACAAACCGTCACAAACAAGGGTTTCACATACCACACAATCAAACATATATACACAAAGATATGAGCAATTATATGCACCGCCAAGTCTTCATTATTCTTGGTGGTACAAAAAAATAACTATCAGAGTATTCGGTAAGGGGTATCACTCAGTATCCCTCTTTGCACACCTCTGAATTTTTAGGAAATTATGGGCGTTACGTATCGCCGTCCCCACAACCTTTATTATTAAACCGGCATTGCACTTCCCACACCGCACATGCACGGTCATAATTATCACATCCTTTGTCATTCAACTAGCATTGCACTTCCCACTCGGCACATGCACGGTTGTATCAATTTCACCATAATTTATTAATAAAGCATATCAGCATAATACAAGGGTACATAGATTCAGTACACTTAATTTCACACAATTTCTCAATAATACATGTAGGTATCATACAGATATACACAAATGCATCGCAATCATATTTAACATCACAGAAATATTTTCACTAAAGGCTTGTTCCTGAGATTCAATTTTAAATGGGAATTAGATATAATCATTCACGCATTTCATTTCAACTTAATTAAAATTCCCAAATAAATTTTGAAATGCAAATTCACTCACAGGTGTCGAAAATCTGGATTCCGGGTGCACTCGAACTAATAGTCCTCAAGAGCAATTCCTATGCCTTTTTCGGACGTCTCACTACCTTGTCAAATAACAATGTTGAGGAATTTACTATATTGTCCCAAAATTGATATAAACTAATTTAAATTACTAATGCTTGATATGTAAATGCAAAAATACGTCCGCTTACCGCTTAATCGCAGTATCGATTAAATTCGACCGATCACC